>NW_007579361.1:0-126762 GCF_000690725.1 Stegastes partitus | reverse complement strand
GTGTATAGATAATGGATGGATGGATAATGGACAACTACAAGGAAATGTGCTGTGATCCAACCTGTATGCAAACAGCAGCCTATAGCCCTGAGGCTAAATGATTATACTATATAATTATTCTACATAATGACTAAATAATTACTATCTGTTGATGTATTTACCTACCAAGCATTAGAAACAAACACAAAGCATAGCTCAGGCTGATGGGAATCTCAGGGCATCGTTAAACATTTTATGATTTGTCTAGTGGGGAACATGAATGTCAGTGATCAACAGCAAATCTTATGCCAATCCATCTGGTTAAGACATGGATGTATTTTTAACGAGTGCTCTATGTGACCCTGTGGTGACACTGTATCAAAAGTCATAGGACCAAAGTCATTTTCACTCACCATAGTGACTTGTATATGAAATCACACAGATATGTACAGTGGTTGACCCTGATTTATAAGGCTCTTTTGGGCTTGATTCCTTATTATTTGTGCACTTTATTGCAGCAAACAAACAGTTGCTATGCCTTGTGTTCTTGTACTTCACTTGTTTTATCTGGTCCTTGGGTAAGGACTGAATTTGGAAAAAGAGCTTTCAGCTTTGCTGCCCCCTCAGCGTGGAATACTCTACAGACTGAACTGAAACTCTCTGAATTTATTCCACTTGGAGCTTTCCGTTCTATTCTGAGGGACAGACAGCCTGAGACCACTGAACGGTGCCTGTGTTTTAAATCTTAAATTGTTGTTTGTTGTTGTGTTAGAGCACTTTTTTTCAAGTGTATGTTTTAATCTATACTGTCACTTCCTTGTAACTGTTCTTATGACATGTGCTGCTGACCTCTTGGCCAGGTCCCCCTTGTGAAAGAGATCCTGATCTCAGTGGGTTTTAGATGGTTAAATAAAGGTTAAAGAAAAAGAACATGGTTCCTCCTCTGTGAACCATGACTGTCTGTGTCAAATTTTAAGGCAGTTTATCCAATAGTTGCTGTGAGGTATTAGTCAGGACCAATGTAGCGGACCATCCCTAAAGAGACATGACAACACAGAGGCTAAAAAACAGGTATTGAACCTTATGCTGTCCCTACATGTTGTTAGAAGTGCAGCTGTACGCTTTTAAAATTGTATTCATTGTCATTCCTGAAGCAAAAAACTGTGTGTGTGCTTGTGTTAGCACACAGTCATGAGCGGCAGATTCCTGGAAGAAGAATGCACAGACGGGATGACCACCAGTCCACTCCTTCACTTCAAAGAACAGGGTGTCTCAGGATTAAGTGTTTTTTCAATGAAGTAAGGGAGGACTCATAAAACCACGGCACCCTGCAGTGTGTTACTCAAACCGCTCTGCTGGTTGTCTTCATAAAGCCCTGCTGTCTGGCTGCATGTGCTGATTAATGAGCCACAACAACTCTGGAAGCATGTGAAAAGGTCAGCCTGGTGTCAGATACTTTATGGACACCTTTACAGTGTGATCCATCATTCAGATATTACAAACCCTCCTGTTAAATCATGTGTAAATGTTCATTAGGCCAAATAAATGCAGACCTCTGACTTGCTCGCATTTTTCCTGAGATGTACGACCTGCTGGTGGCAGATAAATACCTGAAAAGCTTCTTTTAATTCACTGATGTGGCAACTCGGGATAATAACGTCCACGTCTGGGTGTAGTTAATGTAACATCAAAGTCTTTATGGGACTGTGTGAGCATTTTCCCCATTAAAACTATAAACTCTGATTCAGTGAACGCCATCATTTTTGGTAAAGACATAAAAATATACAAAAATATATACTGAGATGTATAGAGTCAAAGAAAACCAATGACGCCATCCATGTTCCATACCGCTGTTCACTTGTTCCAGTACGTGTAGCCTCTGATCTCTTCAACATTTCCACTGCTATCTCTCGGGGGAAAATAACGGCAGAGGCAAACTAATCTCTTCAATCAAATGTTGTGCTACTCAGCCATCAGCGTGTTGTAGTTACAGATTGATGGGCCTCAGGCTTCCCGGAGGTTTACTCACAGCCCCATGGTAATGGAGTCAGCATCACATCACAGCAAACCCCCCTCCACACACACACACACACCCCAAACCTCCACCTCACTACAGCACATTTCCATGACTTGGCAGAAAAACAGCCACCAAAGCAGGAAAACCACACTTGCTCTCTTGAGTGTTCCAGTATCTCTGAAAAACCCCCAACTGGAGGTTCCCTTCCAAACTACACCCCTGGAAAGTGAGGGGAAGACTGTTAGAAGAAGAAGAAAATAAGGATTAGGTGTTACTGGGAGCAAAAACACAGACTGGAGGTGAAACATCACTGCTGGGACACCATCTGGTCTTTCAGTTTCTCCGTTCTGGCGACAGTAATCCAGACAACTGCACCTCTGAGTAATAGGCAGTGTCAGGGATTACAATTTAACATTTTAGTCCACTGCTTGGAGGTCGCTGGTTACTGTCCTACTGGGAATGGAAGCTTGATATCAGTCGTGTCTCTCTGCTTTCAGGGGCTGGAGGTGTGGGGATGATACAAGCATCTCATAACTCATCAGTTGTCTCAAGTTTGGGTGAAACATGACGACCAGCTGAAGAGTCTGTAAAGAAAAAAAGCACATGAAGATGATTTGATGAATAAATACACAAGATAAGACACTGAGTGACTTTTCAGTAATGACTGGAATTCTGGCGGTAAACGATCCAGCAAATCCTGCTAGACCAAACTGTTGTCCAGCTTGGTCTCATGGCTCCAGCATGTGACCAAAAATCTGTCAAGTGCAACTAAACATTTTCATTGGGCGCCCCAGTGGGCCTGACATCTAGCAGGTTTGCTTGTGTGTCTCTGGGCGGCCTGCCAAGGTAGATAAAATCAGTTGGATTCAATGTGGGTAAATTTAATTTGACGCCTTATTTCACTTTTTTCACACTGACACATTTTTGGTTCTGCGCCAGTCTGAGTTGTGTTCGCTCCAGTAGCTGAGTGGAGACTAGAGGCCTCTCTGTGCACAGCTACCACTGAGGTACTCAGGGAACATTGGTAAATTGCAGTGCCTGCATGTGAGACGTTTATAGAACATCCCATAGAACAGCATGTAAATTACAGCTTCAGAAAACAACCAGAGCTACACTCCCATCCTCTAAACTCAACAGGTCTGTACAGGCTCACCTGTGATAATACACCAACCACTACCACAGATACATTCTTAACCTGAAGGAAATATTGAGACATGATGCATTGCATTTATTACTGAGTTCTGACTGTGTACAACACTTTTGCTGTCTGTGCATCAATGTTCTGAACAAAAATGTTACAAAAGCACTGGGCCACCACAAAAACTGTCAGCAGCAGTGAGGAGTCAGAAATTACACTTAAATGTAACACTGGAGCACGTCCAATGTTTTACTAACTTTTAGTCCGAGATCATGTATATGAAAGAGAACAGGTTAAATGTGGAAAATATTTATTCTTTATACCTGTTAAATCCTTATAATGGATTATTCAGCCTCAAAAGGTGCAGTGATAAAGTTTTAGTGCATGCAAATGATGTACTGGTGCATCTAAATGAAAAAGTCAAGCGCACCAGTGCAACCACTGTGAAACATTAGTTTGGAGTCCCACTTGGTCTCATCAGTTGCAACACCTGGATACAGAATATGGAAGTTGTTTAAGGGCACATTTGATGCAGCCATCCTGAGTAAGATAACTAATGTAATGAGTGAATTGAGTATTTGCTGCCACTTTTGGGTAATACAGCAAGCAGCACCTCTGAATCTTGCTAATGGACACAATATTTAGTCTTTGTTTAGCTCATGAAAGTGTAAAAGTTGTGGGTTATTTGCCAAACAGCTGGTTGAGACTAATAAAATTATATGTAATGTGTCAACGATTGAGTTCATGTAACCTTAAGAAAGACTCAAGTTCAGTCACTGCTTTCCCCATTTTCAGTATTTGTGCTGATCTAAGCTAACTGCAGGCTTTGCAAGTTAAGTTTCTTATATTGATTCCAACTTTGCAGCTTGTGTTGTTAAGTGAATTTTTAAGTTGTGGTTAATATTAATGAAACACTTGCTTGTGACTGTAAGTCAGATCTAGTTCACGCTGATGATGTTTTTTTGTTCCTCTGATAAAAGTGCAGTGACTGTAACCATTCTTACGTCAGCACTCACTCACACTTCTTTGAACACGCAAAATGATTTATTCATCTGTCCTTACATCAAAGAGCACATATCCACATACACAATGTTATGTTTTCCAGACTTTTTGGTGAGAAAAAGGCCGTAACATGAGCGGACCCTGTTGAGGAGTGCGTTCATGTTGAAATTTAAAGGCAGCAAAAATCCATTTATTAGTCCCAACTGCACGTCTCAGTCATGCAGAGGACAATGTTGTTCACTGGCATTATTCTGACAAAGAGTTTGAAGTTTCACATGAGCTTGGTGACTGTTACACTATAATCACAAACAGACACTTTGCCTGAGGCCCTTCACTAAGTACAGGGGCAGTGCTACATGGGGCGCTGAGCTATTTAAAGCAATAATCAGAGTTTCTTCAATAACAAAATTACCTGCACAGCTGTGACTAGTTTCTTTATATAAACTTTTAAAATGTTAGTTTATTCTCAAATTCAAAGGGATTTTACACTTGATTATTGCAAAGTCAAGACATCAAATTAAAATTACAAAAGGGTATAAAATGCAGGATTTTCCTAAGAAGAAAAAGTATAGACACATAGAAGTAATCCCTCTCAGTCCCTGCCTAAATGTTCTTCTTCTATTCTGATTTTTGCTGTGTTTGGCACATTTCTGGCCTGCAACATTTGGGCAGAGGGTGTGTAGCCACCAGTCAATTAGTCAATAATAGAGCACAGATGATGTGAGGACTTGCTGTGTCAGCACTGCAGAATGGTCTGACTGCACCTCGTTATCATTCTGCTGTAGGGGGTAAAGAATCACTCTGGCTTTAAACTAATCACAATCATTCTGGGTGGTTCTAAGCCCAGAATGTAGCAGCCACTGCAAAACAGTGACAAAGGGAGAGTTTGCATGAAGGAAGGCAAGCACTGCCATTAAAAAAACAACAGCTCAGAGGTTGTTCTCGTTGTTGTTTCCTGTAGCAAAAGAGATTTTGAAAGCAGTAATATGCACATAGCGGAAGGGGAGGGAAAAGTAGTGTGAAATGTGCAGAGGAAATGGTAGCGTTATACAGTCTACATCTGGTGAGTCAAAATACAACTAATGTGCAACATTAATAACAGGAAAAAGGCAAGTGGACAGAGGTTGTTCCAAAACAGGTATAAGTCTGAGGTTGTCTTTGACCAACTGATGAGCACTAAGGAAGAGGACTGGAATGCAAAATGTCATGAAGTTGTCCTGTTTTCTATTTAGCAGGGAGATGCTGGTGGTTAGCTTTGCTGGTTTGCTAAAGTATCGGCTTTTTCATGATTGCATTCCTACAATTTTAGCTTGCATTGCGTACACACAAAGCCAATGTAGAAGCTTGAATGACCACCTAAGGCTGACTCCAAATCCCCATAGACATCCTTGTTAAAATGCCCAACTTTACCACAGAAACAAACATGTTTACAGGCTGCTACAAAAAGCTGTTTTAGTCTCGATAGCTAGTTTCCTAGTTCATGATCATTGTACAGTGGGTGGAATTTTATGCAACTCACCTGTTTGAATTGTATCAAGGCTTAAAGGTCGGCACAATGAGGGGCGTGGCCACTTTGAGTGACAGACGGCCACCACTGTAGGACAGTCCATGACCCAGGGATGCTGATCCGCTTCACTAACACTCTACCTCATTGCTCATTGTTCCGTTTGCTGAGAGCTATCATCAGTCAGACGTTGTAAAGAAAAAAAAATCAACTAATGCAAGTAACTGCACTTTTAAAACAAAACAACCCTTAAGAACTGGAGAGCGAAGTTTGAGCTTTGAATCATTTTCTGTCTAGCTCTGGTGCTGTCATCCTCATTGACTAGTCACACAGGATTTACCGTCAGCAGGACCTGACTGCAAAGTTTAGGGGAAAAAATGCAATAATGAGATTAGATGTAGCAGGAATTTGCAGGCTAAGTATTAACATGTGAAACTGAAGCTCTACACGAGCTACAGTTTTCATTTCATATGATGAGGAAGCCAAAAATAATGTCCCACACTACCATCGGAAAATGATGCAACATGTCCAAATGTTAAAATCAAAGCTGTCAATGTCTTGCATGATGTTGCTTTTTTCATTAAGCAAAGGCTGGGAAAAAAATGTGAAAAGTTATCTTTTGGTATTTTACACATAATGATTTCCAGTTATTATGATACTCAGATCATATTTATGCTACTTTTATGTAACATACTCACAGTCGTTGCTTTATTTTATATTAAAATCAGTGTACAACTGGAAATTCTTGTCTTGATGATTGTGAGCAAACTATTCTGTATGAAACTGGTCTTCTTGGTGCTGTCTTGATATGTTCAGAATCCATTTTTATTCATTTTTGTACAATTAGGGACTTCAGGGACACCAAAGAAGTGAAAGTCTGAACCTGGTTAGCAGACATTCTTGTGGAAGTCAGACTTGCGTACAAGACAATCCATTCTCCCTCTGACCCAGAACAAAAAAATAAAAAGTGAAGCTCAAGAACTGGCATCGAGTGTGTAACAAACCAGAAAAAAAAGGTTTGTTCTCCTAAAACACAGAGGGTTAGTGGAGGGATGAAAGAGCTTTTCTCTGTCAGGAGCTGAAGCACAGATGACGTCAGCGTCAGCTCTGCACAGTTGTTTCACTTTCCACTCGATCCACAGAGCTCCACTCTTTCCAACGTTAATATCAGTCTGACACCATCTCATCCCCGATATCGCCTCCCTCTAATCCCTTTTAGTTCAAATCCACAGATTTTCCAATTTCGACTCAGCTGCGGCTAGAACATATTTGCGCAATTGCACAATATTTTGCACCATGTCCACATGTGCAAATAGAGAAAATATGATGTTACACAACTCCTAGTGCCCTAAATTATCTGTGAAAATAAACTGAGTGTACTCCAGAGCGATTTGTGGGCCTTCAACATTGCTTTAGCATTCCAGCAATATTTCCAGTCTCCACTTTGCTTCCATTTCTGGATATTTTTCAGAGTAGTGATAACGAGTACAGCAAAAATATGTCCACTTAGCCGTGACAAATGTGACTCTGAACCAGAATCTTTAAAGTATACTTCTAATAAAGGATGACCTGTTCTTGATTAAAACGGGACGTAAAATCCAAAGTTGATTCCAAATATCAAAATATTCATAGCCGAGGATCAGATACATAACAAATCACCATCTGCTCCAGAAGACATTTGTCGACTTCGACATCTGTAAAGGCACATCTGCTGTGCACCGATGAAAAGCCTTTAAATCCATCACTGGAGATCAGGACACATCTTCACCCTTAAAACAACCTTTGAAAATACTCAGCTCTCCCCAGAGGCATCAGGAGTCCATCCTCGACCCAATTCAGAGTCCCCTCCTTTGAACTTAAACTAAACTGCAGACGTTTGACTTACAGCTTTATGACTGAAGAGGAAAGATTCTTTATCTCTAATACCACCAACTACATTTGTGATCAAGAAACTCAACTGATATATAAACAGCTTGTGTTTAGGTGACGAACACTATGTCATACAAGAAGTTAAAATAACTGCTTCACTTGTACCACTGGCAGCCTGATGTCTTACAGTTACATCAATACTTTCCAAACACATGGACGGTAAAAACTTCAGACTTCTTCTCCAGTCACTGCTTCAAACCCTGAAAACTCATTTCTGTGTTACATATTTAGAAATGTTCCATGAAATTATTGTCTGCATGCCTCAGAATGGCTGAGGTTTAAGTCTGCTCTGTAGTTTCAAATCTCTGATGTCCCTCCTTTACTCTCCAATCATCTCTCCACTACGTTCTGCAGCTCCAGCACATCAGCTCACCTATGACTGTTCAAACATTGTAAAACTACTCAAAGCTACATGATGGCAGTTTGCAATATTGGAACAATCCAGTCATACATGTCTGAAACCCTGAAAGTGTGAAAGTATGTTTTTGAGGACTATCATCAGTACACTGCAGTTTCATAGTAGAAAAGTTCAGCCATCATGTTGACTCATTGTTTTGTTCATGATGTATCTAGAACATAAAATCACCATATGGGCATATGAGCCAGGTAAACAAACATAATTTAAAAAGAATCTTTAACAAGAACAACTAAGACTTTAACAGTTTTTCCTAATTTTGATGGTTGATTTATTCAACTGACTTCTCCTGTAATCACCTTTACTCCATTTATACTCTTTTGTAGTCTCACATAGCCACACCTATCCGCACAACGCTGTGTCAGCACCGGAGAATGAAATGACAATGGGGACACTATCAAGCTGTGGCATTTTTGTACAAATGCTCTCTGTCCACCATCACTGGCTCACAGCAGGCTAGTGGGCAGGTTTGGAAAATCCAACTTTTTCCATATCTGGTGGGTAAACACGCAAAAATGTACCTGTTTGACAGCAAAGGTTGTGAGCAAATTCATTGTAGACCTTTCCAGCTATTCACAAAACAGGAGTGATTTATTGCAAGATCAAAATCTTAAATAAAACTTGCTATTATCAGCATGTAAGTTCCTACTTCAAGTTTGTTTCTGTGTTTTTTTCCTGAATTAAAGGGGACTTTTAAAATGATGCCGCTGAAGTGAAGGAGAATGCTGCGTGAACCGTGAAAACAGCAACTCTATATGATAGTTGTCAGTCTTTCTCTCCCACGTTGGAGTTGAAGGGCATGTGGCACGCATATGAACAAGTGCCTCTCAGGAAATGACACGTGCATTTACTGGATGAAATTCAGAGAACAAGAGCCAGTTTACTGACATATATATCATCTAATTACGTAACGGTGACCTCAGCCACTTTCAAGAGGAAACATTTGCATCGATTAAAAAGCTGCATACGTTGTACGTCTTCTCCTGTTAGTACTCTGATAGAGCAGCTACTCAACGTGTTGCCTGACCCAATGTAAACAGCTTACATGATTTGTGAACATTTTGCCATATTAAGGTGTTCTTATGATTATTACCAGCAACCACAGGTGTCAGCAAATCACCCAGAAATGAACTCTTAAAGGTTATGATCTTTGACAAAGGAGAAACTGTCACGTTAAACCACGACTGGATGTTATGGATGAGACATGTGGAGATTTCAGTACATCTGAACTTTACATAGAGTCCTCTAAATTGTGGAAAACGTCAGATGGAAGCAGTGCTTCAAGCTGAATGTCAACACACATCTTCCCTCCTAAACACAAAACGTCTGAATCCTCTGCAGACCATAAAGACAATATATGACACAATCATTTCAAACAATCCTCTGAGATTTGAAAGCTCCGTTGTCTTTCATTAAATGCACACACACACACCAACTCACCTTCATAGCAACACAACACCTGTCTCTGGAACATTGAGTCCAAGAAGACAACCAGAGATAACTTATTGACAAATGAATGAGTGCTCACGTATGAAAGTCTGCAAACTTCTGCATGAGAATGAAGGCTAATGCGCGTTTCCACCTGTCCACATGTGTGTCTTGACCCTGCTCATCACTGAACATGCCCCTAGTATTGTTTTATGACTGGAGCTCCAAAAGCTCCAAGCCTCCCAACACCTGTACAATAAATCACCAGCTCTCTCCTGTAGGTGTTACATAACCCAGCAGGAGTTTACTGACGCCAAACACAGACCTGCCTGAGGTGGAGGCCTGACACGGGGGCAGCCGGAGTCGACTCATCTTCTACAGGTGGTGGTTCTGTGGCACAGCGGGGATAAAACATGTTGTTTGGGACCACAGAGGTTGTTCAAAAGAAGACATGAATGTTGTTGTGCATGGCTTCTATCCACTTAGGGAGTAACGGTAAACTCTTTGAACTGTATGAATCATTGGGAACACATTACTATAGATGCTGGCCATAAAGTCAACTCACTGTTTTGCTTATAAGCTGAACGTAGCTGATGGATTGTGATACATGGCAAGCATTAATATTAAGCAATCCTTTGTATAAACAATGGATCATGATACTGCTTTCCATCATCCTTCATTGTAGATTTTTCACTTGGAACTGGACTTAAATCAGTGTTTTTTTCTGCTGCTTCTGCTGCTTTGAGCAAAGGAGCTCTACAAACTGTCCCAGTGTGGTGTCTCAGCAGTAGTTACAGTTAGTGACTAGCCGACGAACAGATCGGATGGACTCCAGTCCCTGACAACCCTCTACAAGATAAAGCCGGTATAGTTCATGGATGGATAGATGGGTATTTCCCTCAGGAGTTAGTTGAGGACACACCAGAGTTCAAAGGAAGATGTACTGAGATTTACTAGCTGACCAGAAAGTCTCCGACTGAGCATAAGTGTTGCTCGTTGTTAGCGGAGTGTTAAACTAAGCAGCTGTTTGTGGCAAACTGTACCTAATTACTTCATGAAGATATGACAGTATCCATGTTTCCTTTAGATTGTATTGTTGTTCCAGTAGATTTTATGCAAACTTTTAAAATGTGCAACAAAATCTGAAAAAGAACGTATGAATAAGGCTTGTTTCCATTAACTGCATTTAAGCGAACAAACGTAGCTGCATAGTTTTGCCAGAAGGTGGCGATATAGGCTGCACTGCTGCACTAAATAGAGTCGAAGAAGCTTGAAATAAAACCAGTTGTTTGTCAATTACAAATTAAGCCCAAAGAACAACAATAAACACAACTCTGGTCATCTATGAGAGCAAAATTGAGAAAAGTTTTCGGGAAATGTTTTAAATTGGTAATTATTCTTTAATGTCAGCTGGTATTGGCCATGTTTCAGAGTCCAGAGGCAAATTACTACTAATCAGTCATGAGAGCTAAATATTCTCAATGTCAGGGCTCATTTGGAACAGTTGTGTCCATCTCTCATGAGCTAATCTTAAAAAAAGTCATTTTTTAAAATTTATTTTTTGTCATTAATATAATGTTTTCCTAATTCAATGCTTCCAAATGTGCATAAAGATGTGCTGCAGAAACACGGCTAATATTGGGTTCACAGTTTATCTTTGCTACCCATCACAGTCAAGGAGTGTGTTATGGCACATGTAAAGCACATTTTGCGTTTGTTCTTTAACTTCCTAAATGCATGGCATTGCAGAACTAAACCGTTAAAACTGCATCAACCACAGATTGAATCTGAAAGGTGTAAAGAATTAATAGTCGTCTCTGCAGTTCTTGATCCTAGAGTTGTTTGAGTCTTTTTTGTTTGTAATACCCACAAAGTGTGCTCAGTGGCTTTGTTTCCAGCAGGTGTTTGGCTGTGTCTGTTCAAGTCACAAGAGGCAACTGAATGATGATATTTATTGGTAGTTTTGTTGCTCTGTAAGTCCTGGATGTGTACATAAGCCGCTGTTGGCTTTAACAATGCCGTAAAACCTGCTAAAGACTTTAAAATGTAAAGAAAAGAGACTGTGTTGTCGCCTGAATGCACAATACATCACATTTCAGCCTATATGATTTTCATATGTTGGATTGTCAAGGGCAAATATGGAAACCTTTTGGTTCCAGCTGTGATTACGGTTCCACAGCTGGAACATAAACCAGTTCCAGTTTCCATATGAACAAAATAAACACGTGAAATGCAGATAAGAAAAAGTGACAGGCACACAGATGCAAATAAATAAGCGAGAACAAGAGAGTATGCAGAGTTGCTATGAGCTCATGAAGCTCCATCTCAGCAAACACAGTCCAATCAATGTGGTGCCAAAGCGTCAGAGACGATAAAAGAGTGACGAGCAGCTGAGGTTTGTTCGATAATGTGAGGGGGAACACCGTTTCACGCTGAACTCATGTTCCTGAGTGTTTGTGCCTTGTTTTCACAGAGCCCATTGCGTTCTGCTCAGACTGGTCGAGCCAAGTTTCAGAAAGTCCCGCTGTGTGGAGCCAAGTGTGGATGTAAACCCTTTGACTCTACAGGAGGGAGAACAGAGGAGGTGAAAGCAACTCAACAGCAGCACAGATGACTGATATCACTTCTCTCTTCATCAACTCTGCATGAGATGTATGTGATCTCATTGTAAAGCAAAAGCTGTTTCATTTCAGTGAATTTGCATAGATTTGCCGCACAGAGCTCCATAAAAGCAAATAGTAAGAAATGACTAAAGGATCATTTGGCTCCCTTTTAACATTACTTTGACTCTCAGTACATCCTGTATGTCTTTACTTGTAAATCAAAGTTGACCTAAAATCAGCTTCATGTCAGAACTCCATCTGCTTTTTTAGACATAAGTAGTTGTTGACATGGTTCATTTAAGTGTTCAGAATTCTGCCTCCTAAGCACCAGTACACAATAGGTTCCAAATAGATTAATACTTTTAAATAGTTTATCACATTACAACATTTAAACAATGCAGGTACAGTTTTTTGTTTTACCTCTCTTTCCCTCCAGCTGTGTTTCTATAACACTGAATAAAAAAAGGACATGGAAATGGCAAAATTCAAAAAGACCTGGTTTTAGCCTTTTTGGAAAAAGAGTCCACAAACATGATTGGAGATGGAAACACCTTTACCGACTATATTTTGATGTAGCAAACATTTAGAGGGACTTCCAACAGCATGACACATGTTTAGAACCAACTGACATTAAAGAATAATTACAGCTTGTCCATCCATTCATCCATCATCTATACACTGCTTAATCCTCACTAAGGTCACGGGGTGCTGGAGTCTATCCCAGCTGACTTAGGGTGAAGACAGGGGACACCCAGGACAGGTCACCAGTCTATCACAGGGCTACACTTGGAGACAGACAACCAAGCACACTCACATTCACACCTATGGACAATTTAGAATCACCAATTAGCCTCAACATGTTTTTGGACTGTGTGCGAGGAAACCGGAGAACTCGGAGAGAACCAACGCTGCACGGGGAGAACATATAAACTCCATGCAGAAAGATCCCGGGATGCAAACCGGAGACCTTCTTGCTGCGAGGCAATGATGCTAACCACCGATTCACCTTGCAGCCCACAGCTTGTCCAGTTGAATAAAATTACTTAAGACTTGTTTCCATTTTTCTATCTCAGATGACCAAAGATTTGTTGTTTCTTCTTAAAATAGAAAAATACTTTATTTATCCCAGTCTGGGAAATTACTGTGGTACAGCATCCTTTAACAATTGCTCACTAGTTTAATTTACAGCTCACGACCTCTACTCTGTCTGTACTATTACCTGTACGGCCACCTTCTGACAACAATGTGCAGCCGAGTTTAGTCACTGCAAAGGAAGTTCATGGAAACAAGTCATATTTGCATTTTGAAATGATGCAGAAATACATTCAGATATGGGGGTGAGCAAATATGTGCACATTCAAAAAGAAACAAGCAATCAGTAGGGAACCAGAGAGGAACTGAGACTTTAAGTGTATAGCGTACGTGCTATATAGTGTTCTATATAGGAGAAGGAATTTTTTTAATATTTTTTTTATTTTCAATAAGTTTTGGGTTAAACAGACTTTACTATTTCTCCTGTGGTCTGAGTCTTTCAACCTCATTTTCTGACTTCTGGCCGCTGACCTGCAGCCCACAAACAGCTTTCCTACTTCATGTTACTTCAGTATAGATCGTGATGATGAGTGATGACAGCATTAAGTCCTGACAGACAGTGAGGTGACTGCAGCACTACGTCAGCATTGGCTTCAGTGTGTTTAATGTTCTGTGTTATGTCAGCTTGGCTGTTGTGTGTTTTGTCCTGTTTTGCGTGCTACAGCAGTAGTTACTCACCTTTTTCCTCCCTCGACACTGCTTCAGTTTGAAATCACAGGGATCACACGCATCCTCTGTAGACAACAAAGAGAAACACACTCGCCCCCACTGTTTATCACTGAACAGACACAGATCACTACAGTGAGGCCCAATGAATGAGCAGTGGGTGTAAGAATGTGAATAAACTGTATTGTGATTGTATTTTAAGCTGTAAACAAATGAAAATGCATCATATAGGCACTTTTTATATAGCAACCAGATCCAAATATAGCAAAATCCAACCCAGATGTGAATTTATTCAGCCTAAACAGGATTATTTAGTCCTTCATTATTATTGCTATAAATTACTGCCCTCTACCTTCACTGCATTCTGTCTGTGTTTACCAGCAATACCTTCACTAAAACCTGTTTGCAGCCTGGTTTCTGGCATTTCATAGCTTTTGTGTCACACCTCAGGAGAGCAGTCTAAATCCAATTACTGCCATTTCCAAGAAGTCCCAAAGCCCCCATAAAGCCATCAGACCTCATTTCACCCAGGTCACTTCACAAACAGAAGAGTTAGGAACTGACAGCAAGAGTTTCACTCAGAGGTTGATAAAAATGCTCTCAGTCATTTTTTTTTTTTTTGTGCAAATATAGCAGATGGGTGGGAAGGGGAAGATCTACAGGCTCAAACTCTGATTCAACTTCTCGTATGTTCCTTTCACGGCTGCCTTTCAAATTTAGAGTGCAGGATATGATGTGCAAATGGAATCTTTATACCACGAATCAAAACACATTTTGTAAGCTTCTTTTTTTCCATCATGAGGTGACAGTGAGCATGATCAGTCTGTGTACAGAAAATGCAGTGAGGCTGTGTTTCCTGATTTGACAGAAACGTATACATTTTTCTGTAATTGCTGACCATTTGATAGTTAAAGCTGTCTATTATGCTTGAGTGAGTGAAACCCCAATTACCAAAACTGGTTAAAAAAAAAAGTTTTATTGAGGAATTCTTTTCCTTTGGCTCTAGTTAAAACCTCTTTGGGGAGCTGCCTAAAATTCCTCTTTGCAGGAAAAAGCCTGAGCGACACTCATTGACGTGAGTGATTTAAAACTTACCTCATTTCTGCCGTGCAGCTCTGATGCTGATTCGCCTCGTTGAACTGCCGCCTGGGGAACGCTCAGCTAAGACATCAACTGCAACAGACGTACCTGGGGAGCAATGCAGATGACTGACGTTATCCAGACTAGACAAACCCAAAGGCAGCGTTTGTTATGTCGCTGTGTCATCTGACTGATGACATGAAATGAAACTCTTAGTTGTACTGCTGAGGATACAGTTTTACTGCAAAAAGAACTGAAATGAACAAAAGTTTATGTCTTTGTAACTTCATGTCTGCACCGCGGGTGACGTGTTCAGTTCAGTTTGGTTTTATTTACATGGCACCAGTTCACAACATGTTTCTTCTTGGGGCACTTCACACAGAAAGGTAAGTGCATTCAAATTTCATATAACAGAGAGAAGCACAATGAACTTAAAGAATTCTCCGGCAGAACCAGGCTCTGGGAGGACAGCCATCTGCCTCGACCAGTTGGGGTGAGAGTGAAGTTGAGGGAAAACAGGGAAGCACAACGCTGTCATAAGACAAAACCGGACTACAACATCACCATATACAAGGGCACAACTATCTATACAGCAACCAGTGTTGTATTCCACCATTAAACCAAACTGTATCTCAACTGTTGCCAACATGGAGAAAACCTTACTCATTTATTCTAATCCAATCCTTCACCACACGTTGCTATTATCAGCTGGCACACTGCAAAACCACACTCTTCTATAATATCACCCTGAATCCCCTCTGGCCTGGTTTACACACATAACACAGTTCACATATCTCCGTCTGCTCTCTGTCTGCATACAGATCACAATAAGTAATGACAACTTGATGTAATTCCTGGACACAAGAGAAATATGGCCGCCATTCCAGCGCCTGATATAGTATCTGTGTTTTTCAACGCTCCTCGTTCAGTGACCTTATATATCCTCGATCACAGCCGGAGAAACAACCTAGTGTGAACTTCTAAATGCGTATTTGTAAAGCGTAACAAAGTGCAGTGTGTTGATTACAACAGCTGCTGTAAGAATACGCAGCACGGGTATCTTCTTTAATTCTCCTGAATCATTTTGCAGCTTGTTTCAACACAGACTAGTGTTTTTATGCCACTGCTTCGTGTATATTGTGCAATAAGCCCTGTAGAGGTTGTAACAGAAATCAAACCAAGGTCTGTGTGAGCGCCTTATCACCATGTTGTACCTGTTTAAACAGAGTAGAGTGTAAGGCTGGCCTTTGCCCAGGGCCTACAAAAACTAGTTATTAAAATGACAGGTGGCGTCACTTTTTACACTTCCTTTGAGGTACAGCTTGTAACAACTGTCATGTAAAGAAAGTATACAGAGGGAGAGGAACAAACTTTTACAAGCATGTTGCATAATGTTCAATTTCGAGGGGCACCTCTCTCCCCTATCGTCCGTTCACAGGTGAAAAAGAGAATTCACACCAACGTGCTTCGTTTCATCATCCGGAGACAGATGCCGTCCACGAGCTGCAATGCGATCTCTGCATGCAGGCTGCTTCTCTGCAATGCTGGTAGGATACTGTCAGCAGCAGTAAAACTAGATATAACGCGTGGCATATGAGAAACAATGACAGGCAACCGCAAAAAGAGCAGATCTGACCTCATATGGCCCACTGAAGTCCTGCTCTGAATTACCGAAAAAAAACAATAACAGAACTCTTTTTGTTTTTTTACTCTTGGATTCAGAGAATTTAGTTTAAAAATTACTTGTTAATCTTGAAAAAAAAAGTAACTCATTCCCTCAGAGTCCTGATCTTCCAAGAAGAGCAGTAAAGCTGCTCAGCAAAAAGAAAAACCGGAGGAAAAAAATCCCATCCAGCGCATTTTGTGTCCATGTTTTCCAAACCTTGTTACTCAGTATCACAAAAAAGTCTATTTTATTAAGAAATACAAGTGATACTGTGGAGCTTAACTTGTTCAGAGCTTCAGAAGAAAAACTGTCAATCATAGGAGTAAATATCATTCTTTGGTTGAAAAGCACACGGATCATTGGCCTATGTAACCTGACCATGTGTGGGCACTTACATAAACAAATACAGATGGTAACTAAAACTGGGAACCTTTAGTTTCTTGAGGGCGTTTTTCCATAAAAACACCTGGAGTCTGTCCCTGGCACAAGTCTCTCATAAAGAAGTAGCAGTTGTTGGACCGTGCGAGTGTGTATGATCTCTAAATATTTTTACCAAACTTGCAGTAACTTGCATTTTATTTTGAAATCACTGACATGGTCATTTGTGGCAGAGACAGGCTTTCAAATACATCGCACCTTTGAAACACATACCGAACAGAGCACCTTGACCTCGGCAAGACACGTCTGTCAAAATATCTCGGTTGTAAAGCTAAGTCATGTCACCTCATGACAGTCAGCATGATGTTAGCATCTTGGAGGCAAAAGTCTCTCTGAGCAAACAGGGGCAACAAAACGGCACATGACAGACGTGGAAAGTACAGTTGTGCGCTCACAGTCAAGAATGTCTCCTCTGACAGTTGTTAGTAGCTCACATATTGCAAGAATGCAAGAAAACACTCACTTAAAAGCAGCATATTAATGTTGAAGCTGGTTTGTAACTGCTTCATATGTTGTTGGTTAGTTTAAACACAATGCTGCATTATATTTTATGATCTTGCTGTATAATTTGAATGTTAATAAACAAAATAAAGACTTGAAATGGAAATGTCATTAACACATACAGGACTTCCTACCTTTCTTCCCTTCAAATGGAAACCAGTAGCATCAAAATGGAAGGATTGAAAATACATTTTAAAAAAGAGTAGATATATAAATTTTTCTAACCAGTTTTGTTAATTGGGGTTTTATGTACTTGCTTGTAATCGACATTTGTGTCTATCAAATGGTCAGAAATTACAAGAAAATGCAAAAACTTCAGTCAAACAGTGTAACACAGACTTCAGAATCCACACACTGATCTAACTGTAGTTTGTTTTTACCTCCAAAAGGTTCACTGTGAACGAGGGAAAACCCTGAAATAGGTGACAAAAACATACTTATTTTGATGCTGATAATTGTTTCAAAAACACAAACTATAATATTTCAATCATCTCAATATATCATTAATTTATGTGGTCCAGTAATTGTACATTCAGCCTTTGTATAGAAGGGTTGGTAGAGTTTCGTCCTTTCAGTTGTGTTCTGTATTAGTACATGAAAAATAGGAAACTAAAGCATTGTGTTTGGTTGCTCTCACATGTAAACATAACCTTGTGTTATATAAAGATTATTCCAAAAAACGCAGTGAACCAGTGGAATTTTCCATCAGTTAAACAGGCTTTAAAACTCTACGTTGACCCAGAAGAAGCTCCTGATAAACTTCTCCATGAACCTTGAAGCAGGTCAAGAGTCATCGGAGGCAGACAGTTACCAGAACTGAGAGTGACTGATGGTCTGACACCAGCTGTCTTTGACCTTAACTTTGGGGCAAAACACTCAAACGAAATAGGACAGAGGTGGAGCGCAGGAGGGAGGGCTGGAATGGGATAAAGTCATATTGCAATTAAAATTAGTTGTTGTTTTCCAGAAAACAGAAGTTTTTTTCCAGGATAAGGAGATGGAAGTAGGGCACTGAGGCGGGGTGTCAGGGTTCCTTAAAGGCCTCACTGCACATCTGCACCGTGCAGCAGAGGACACACCGCTAACAGGAACCAGATCCGCCTCATCGAAAGGTCAGATGCCAGAATCAGTGGTTAGGCACGCTTACGCCAGGAGATGTTGGTGCCATTCGTTGTCAAACTCACTCATACTGCAACATTGTTTTTGGATTGTGTTGTAAAGGACGGCTCTAATGATCCGCTAAGATCTGACTATAATCCTATTTGTAATTACGCTCTGTGATAACTGCAAGATGGAAAAATGGAGGTTTACCTCAAAATTGAGATGCAGTGCATGCTTGTTAACCTCAACTGGTGATACTCCCCTGCTCTGAGTAATCACTACATCTGGTGGGTTTGCGCAAATGTGCGTGAGTGTGTACATTCATCTTTTCTAGATGGAATTCTGCCATAAAACTTACTCATTTCATGATACTTCAGCTGTTGATTTGTTTTTCTTGGACTGTCTGTGCTGGGCTGCGGTGGGGCTCACAGGGGTCGGTGAACAAACTGTCACCTATTGCGCACATATACGGCATCTGTGGTTTGGCAGCAGGAGGCATTATGAAGAGACTGGTTAAAAATCTTCATCACATTGATGACACATGTCTCTGTCAACACCATCAAGGGCAGCACCTTGTTTCATCTCCAGAGCAGTGATGTGGGAAACTGTGAGCCTCGTCCAGAGGACAGTCAGTTTAAACAGTCCCAACAGGCAGCACATCTGCTCCAGAGGCTTTCGCTAATCAATACACCAAATCTCCTGAATCAGTAGCAACAAACAATATTTTGTGTGGCCTGAAAACACACAGTAAATAGATCATGCTGACATGTATCTGGATCAGAGGTCAAGTACACATCTTGTAACACTTCAGACGAGTGACTCATTAACAAACATCTGCAAAACAATGTGATTTCATATTGTATGAAGCAAATAACAACAGCAACACGGCCCTGGTTACAGTCAGGGTATTTTATGTTAGTTCTTGGTGAATATGTTGATGAGTCATTCAACCTCAATTCACAGAATACCCCAAATGACCCTTTTCAATCTAACAGATCTTTTGGCAGCATTAGGGGGTGAATTGATTGATTTGACCAAGTGTAAAATCTGGGGTCAGAGGTAACATTAGTGTTTGAGTTAACAATTCTTAAAGATCAGTGGGGTCATGCCGATTTTTGCATGGTTTTCTTCACGCCAATCTGTGTAACAATGCTTGAAGTGCCCAAACTTAAGAATTAATGCAGCTAGAGTCCTGAAATTCTGCAGGCTCATTGATATGAACATGTAGTCTTCACCCTGCTTTGATAGAATAATACAAACCAGTTACATGATGGTGCACATTTGCTTAAAAATTGTCCATGTTTTTTCTCTCTTCCAATATTCCACCAACCACATAACCTTTAGTGTTCACCCTAAGAGGCTGATGTTTTTGGTGATTTTCTTCTTCCTGTGACTGGACCAATAG
The DNA here is from genome assembly GCF_000690725.1 of Stegastes partitus. Classification (NCBI taxonomy): domain Eukaryota; kingdom Metazoa; phylum Chordata; class Actinopteri; family Pomacentridae; genus Stegastes; species Stegastes partitus. Next base: position 106,798 of record NW_007579361.1, on the reverse strand, counting down.
GACTCACGGTTTTCCAACTCATAGTCCTTCAATAAATTTAGGAAAAGTGGTACAAAAAGCAATCACGTGTTTATGTCAGACATCTATATTTTCCTTTTCTTTTTGATTTCTTTATCAAGATCTGCTTTAATTCAATACCTACCAAAGAGTTCAACCCAGTCAAAGAGTTAGTCACATAGAAGCGTTGTGTTGGGAAAGTTGGCAGCAATAATACTTGGTTCACTGATATACACCATGTACAACTACAACAGTTGCAGTCAGAACCAAGAATGTCAACCTCATGGTGGCGCCAGACGAAAAGCGATCTCCAGAGTCAGGTGGCGTCATTGTTGGGGAATGGGCACTTCGTCGCTCTCACCCTGCTGTCCAATATTAAAAATCCAGTTTTGGTTGTGTAATCATTCCTCTGTGACCTGTGGAGGTTGAATCTTTACTCATCTTGCTGGGAAACTACTATCGTTACTGCATCACATCATTGCCTAACACTATTTAAAATATTGATAAAACATTTGTAAATTCAGTTTAAATGAGTCACATGCCCTTTATTAGCTGATGATGTATCTGAGTTGTGAAATTTCACAGATGTTTGTTGCTCTGAGTGATTTCTGCTAAAAAAAAAAAAAAAAAAGAATACAGCTGCTCTGACTTTGAGACGTATGGGGCCACCATCAACGCAGCTTGAGCGTTTTGTCTCCTCTGGTTGCCAGTGATGTCCCAAAGCACGAGACAGGAGGTGGGAGTGGGCCAGTATCAGCCCATGATCTCATGAGAAAGGAAGTGAGATGCGCTTTGTTCCTAACATCAAGTTTCTAAAATCCTCCATGTGACGATCAAGTGGAAACAAAGGGAACGGATTTACAGCCTGACATCTGACAGAAATGTGTAAATGTGAACATGTGTGTCAGGAAAATGATGAGGACGGGTTGTTGTTCGGTTTCTTCTGTTATTGTGCCCATCTCATATACACCTTTCACACGCAATGTCATCTTACAGCTACACAAAGACAGTATTTATGTCAGGATTCCTGCACTAAATTGTACACAGATTGCATTTTATTGTATGTTTTATGTATTTCTGTCACAAGGCACTTACTTGTTGAATCCTACTGCCAGAACACAACTGGAAAAACAATAAACTGGAAAAAAAACAACGTAAAAACAGATAATAAACTGTTGTGCTTTGAACTGATTCTTATTATTTCAGCTCTTTGAGAGCTTCTTTGGAATAACTTACTGATATTGATGGAAGCATCCATCGTCCTACAGCATATGTTGGGAGATGGGAATATTTTCTCTAAGTGGTTCACATAAACAGCATCTGTAAATAGAAGTTTTTGTCTGTAGGTGGACAAGCAAAGAGAAAGAGTAACGTTTCCTCACAAAGTTAACCTCTACTGAGACAGATCAGAGCAGTAGTTGGCACATTTCAGTCTAGTTAACATTTAGTCCTAATTTAATCCAATTGAAAGTTAAATACCAGTCTTAGGGAATGTTTTGCTTCACGTCTCCAGTGTTTTCTCCCCTCTGGTCAGTCGAACAGGACATCTGGGCAACAAACAGGGCAAAAGATGAACAAGACGGTCTTTCTACACATCTCTCATACTGACAGAAAGAGTTGCAGTGCTGATCACATCTACAAGTTCATCAACAATAGGACATAATTTCAATTGTATTCATGTAAAATATTCAACTCAAAGGCGTCACAAGAAAAAGAATGACACTTCATATGCGGGATGTTTCTCACTTGAAATGGAGTTAAGCTGACATGTGAAAGACAATGTTGGTGATTTTGCTCTTCGTTTTTCTTAACAACACTTGAGTTAACTTTAAAAGCATCTGTTGAATGTGGTTTCATAAGTCATGCGGTAAATTGTTAACCTTGGTCTCATCAAAGATACTGGCTGTAAAGCAATGGTTATTTTCTAAATGCTGTCAGGATCAAAAGCTCGTGGGAAGATATAGCGTACTGTCTGCATGTGCTTTTATTAATAAAATATCTGTCTGCAGTCTTAGGTAAATCACCGAAAGTGCTCCTGTCAAATATCACATTTATTTCACACATAGAGTGCTCTTAAAATTAAGGTCTAAAATAGTTTAGTAGCTTAAGGACCCCACAAGGTTCAAACAGATGGTTGGGTGAAAGCAATCCCAGATTCTTCAGATCAAACATGAACAGTCAGCGCTCTGGGAGCAGCGATACGGATGGTTGAGTTCAGTTTCATGCGTTAGTCATCATCAGTGAGAGTGTATGTCCACAACAGCTGCTTATAAAAGCTGCACCAAATGGAAAATATTCATAATTCCATGGACATGGAGGAGTAAATACAGATAAAACACATCCACTAACACAACACAACTTTATGACAGCTTTGACCGTGAGGGAGGAGACAAATATAAAATCTTAAAGTCTGTCTAAGGAAGGGGGATTCCCACACAACGCTCGTAGACTAAAGGCATTTATTGCTTCAGTAAATCAGTCTTTGAATCAGTCCACCAATCTGATGTTCCGCCCTACTTTCATCTGAGCATCTCAACTGACAAGAACTAAATATAAGAACCTGAAGCTCCTCCACAGAGTTGTTTTCACTGATGGATGCCACAGTTCTCAGCTGAAGGCACCAACTACATCGTAGGACAAAATATATACAATTTAGGATGTATTTTAAAGCCCTTGCATCAAATAAAGGTGATACATTAGCTGATGATTTAAAAATATGTTTGTTAAAAATGTAATATTTCAGATGGAACATAATAAACTGATGTCAGCTGTAATCTTAGCCGCCTCTGTGGAAACCATGTGCACACCAAACCTGAACCAATGAATAAATGCATTCAGAGTAACAATGAACATGCACTGGTTACAGAGAACATGTCTGTTTTGCCTGTAGCTAAAAAAGAACCCGTTTATTAATACAATTGTACATGTACTTTGAATCAATCTGACTCCACAGTTGTTTCCTTCTGATGCACAATCACGTTTCACAGCTTCCCCATGTTTGTGCAACAGCAAGTCACAGGATGAGGAGTTTATTATCAAAACATGAAGCTGGTGAAGTCCCTTTTTCCTGCTGACCGAAGACAATGACTGCTGCTATTTCGTGACATGACTTCAGTGAGAACATGTCACATATACTGCACATTGTGCATCCATCTGTAAGTACATCATCTGTAGATCACATGTGAGGACTGTCCCTCCCTGTGTCTTTAGCCAAGCTCTGCAGGAGAGACTTCTGGAAGGCCTCATCACACGACTCAGGGATCAGAAACTCCAGCAGCAGGTCACAGATGCAGTAGAGCAGATGTCTGCAGATCATCACACAACAGGGTTAAGACGTCCAGAGACTGACATCAACGTTAACGCAGGTTCTTACATGGCTGATAGCAGAAATGCAGTGTTCAGATCTGTCTGAAACGCTGGCATGGGATTGTTTAGTGAGACTACTACTGCTAGTTTCTGAGCTCCTCATAAAACAGCAGAGTCAGACACGTTTGGTTGCTGACTCACTTGTTTATCTGATGGTCCTGTAACGACTCCAGCATGGTCTCCAAGCTCAGTCTGTACTTCTCGCTGCCCAGCATGTCAGTGATGAGTTCTGTTCAGGCACAAGAAACACCTTCAGAAAGCTGTGCATCTCAGAACAGCACCTGACAGCTATAATCTGAATCGAACAGCTGCTGCACACCTGGTAACAGCTGCATGAGACAGTCCAAGCACTGCTCCTTCGTTTCCTCTCTTTCTGCGGCGTTTCGCTCTGGTCGTGGCTGGGTAGGCAGCGTGCCGCCTGGCCACACAGCCTCCTGCAGCACTTGGAGGTAAATCACCCAGCAGGGGGCACTAGTAAGGTGAGCCACCCCTACGTCCAACCATCTGACACAGAAATGAGTAGTTAAGTGCAACAGTGTTCGTCTGTGCATCAGTACTTCTTTTATCTACAAGTTATCAGCCAGTGAAGATTACACACAAGCAAAATAAATGCATACACATGCTTCATTTGACTAGGACAGAATAAAAACATGCACACAGGGGTAAGAAAATCAAATAAGCAATTGCAGGGACTGAACATTGTTTACTGATACACTAAATGAACCATAAGCCCTTAATGAAGTCCCAGGAGAAAAAAATTAAGTCCAAAACTTAAGGCCGGTGTAATCAGCCAATGAAAGCAGAACAGGAGAGACAAGAAAAGCCCATTTCCCACAGATCATGTCGTAAAGCGAGTCCAGTGTTAAGTCAGGAGAAGTTTTGTTTAATTCTTTCTACCCACTAAGGCCGAAACATTGCATTTCAAGAAACAAATTATATTTTGAAAGGCAATGTGAGAGAATGTCATGCAACATTCACATGCAACTAACCACTTACTACCTCATAAAGCTGTCCCTCGTACTAGAAAAGGATCTGGTGCCTGGTTGTCCGGCTAAATGAAGGACAAAGATTGCATGCAACAGTGTCACATATTAGCAAAATCGATAGTGGTACTAGCAACAGCACCAGTAACTAAATACATTTACTCATGTACGGCACTTAAGCACAATTTTGAGGTACTTTACTTGAGCATTTGCTTTCATTGCAAATGTTTACTTACACTTCACTACACTTCTGTGATAAATATCACACATTGTTAAATATTAATTGAATTTCCCTTGTGGGATAAATAAAGTATTTTTCATTTCATTAAGGCACTTACTACTTTTACTAAAGTAAAGGATCTGAATACCTCTTCCACACCTGAGCAGTACAATTAACTGTTGTGGCACTGCACTGTCTTTGCCTTTGTCTTCATACACCATAAACCCAAGACATATACAGAAGGTACAGAACTCTCTACCTTTCAATGAAAGTGCCAAAGAGCAGTCTGATGGTTTTCTGTATGTTCTCAGTGCACAGCCAACTCCACTGGTCCTTCATCAGCAGACACAAGATGTTCAAAGCAACATCTGCCACAGCCGTGTCTGAAGTACACACAGACGTAAACCACACAAATTAAAACTTATTTTCAAGAAAACAAGGTTCAGAGAAGCATTAAAACACATTTGACTGAATGTTAATAACAACAAATGCAACAATGTAGAAGAGTAGCAGAAGAGGATTACTGGGACTACTCAGCTGGGGCTTAGACAAGCAGTGGAGTTTTGCTGCCGCCAAGTGGTGATGTTGTGCCACTACATGTTGCTTCTCTACTGCTACAAGGTGCATACGTCTGTATGCTAGACAGTAGGTGAAAGATGGACGTAACCCAGAGGTCTGAAAGGTGAAGCCAACAAGGAATTACTGTCATTCTTTCTAACAGCCAGCAGGGGGCAACTGCTCTGGTTGCAAAAAAATTCTGATTGTATAGAACTATATAAGAAAATGATCCTACTTCTCAATTGATTTGTTACCTCAGTAAACCATTTCCTAATCAGTTCATGCTCTCAATCACTAGTTTTAATTATTTTTGAATACAGCACACTGTTAATTTAGTCAATCTAGAGAAAAATAGACAACAAAGCAGGGTATATGTTAGGAAAAGGTTTCTTTGTGATTGACAGGTTGTTGCTCTGCATAGTGTCCTCGAGTTCTTAGTCAGATCCATCCCTTGCTGGTCACATCAGCGAGATAGCAATGAACAAATTCCAAACTTCAAAATGGTAGTTCACAAACCAGTGGGTGACATCGCGGCCTATACGTCCATCTTTTATGTACAGTCCACAGTGTATTCTCTCCTGATGTTATGCAACTTAAGTAAGGTAGTCTCAACCTGTTCCGTGAGTTTTCCCTGAACTCTTCTTGTCTTTGCCTTGCTGATCGCAGCCCTGCTTGGCTGTGTCTTTCCCATTAAGCTCACACAGAAGCTTTTCCCGCTGTATGACAAAGCTCTCCAGGCTGGATAGTGACATGCCATTGAGGATCTAAACAGTCATAACAGGTACATTTTTTGTTAAAGAAAATATTAACTCTGTGTTATGTCCTCTTCAAACACTCATTGATCAAGATGGTGAATGTACTTTAGTAACTTACAGGGCTGCCTTCACTAAAGCAGTATGTCACTTTAGGATGTAGGTCAGGAATATTGAGAGATGGTGAAACTTTGCTGCCGAACATAAGCCTCCTAAAGCATAAAACAGAAAATCCTCCATTAGTCAAAAAACAAAACACTCAGAAAGCACCTCAAAAACCTGCATTTAAAATTTGATTTAATTTCATCAACGTTTTCTTTGACCCACTTTAAAAGAAGCGCAAAATTACTCTTTGGCTGAACAGCTCATACCTAGAAGGCAAATTGTGATAAGAAATCTTAAGAACCACAGCATTGAACTGATAGAGCTCGTACCTGTACTTTCTGCTGTCCATGGTCCTTCCATCAGCATCTCCTTCTATGTCTTCTGGACTGAGGGGCTCAGGATAGGGGAAGGCTGTCTTCAAGGTGTCTAAAGCATTTTCCATCATCTGTAATGACAACCAAGATTGAGAATTAAAATCCCCTTGAAGAAAACCAAAGTCAGGCATTCAGACAGTTTGTGCCCCATTTTATTAAAGTTTACCTCAATTTGTTTTCTACAAAAACTTTCTGTACTAATGTCTCATTGCACACTCAGAATTGTAGCAAAAATAGAAGTCCATATTTATTTACCTCAATGCTTAGAGATCTCATAAAACTATGTCCACTACAATCTCACTGCACAGTCTTCACAAGAGCTACGATATGTAGATTCATTCTCACCTTATCAATTCTTGACTTGACAAAAGGCTTTCTTCCAAAATATGTGCAAGGATCTGAGTTGAGAGCTAGAAACTCCTGCATGTCCTCACTGTTGGCTGTCTCAGGAATGCTGCCTAATTGCTAGAAAAAGAGAATCATTTCACGACACAACCGCACAAAAAGTTTTGATTGTGCAGACTGAAATGATAATCCTGATACATACTTTAAGAAAGACATCTAGTTGGGCTTTACGTGCTTCAACTTTATCATTGTCTGGGCTGCCAAACGGGAGGTCAGGGAACATCTTCTTTGGGCCTTTCACATCTGAAAGGCACAACATTGACAGACAATGATCTGTCTTAGCATGTTAAAGCTTAATGATCTGTTCAAAAAGAGAATTGTTTCTCACTTTTGATGAATTTCTTCACTTCAGGCTTCTCCTCTAGACGTGTCTGCAAGTTGAGGAACTCGCTGTATCTGCGATTGACAGAGTGACTGGCTGCAGGCTGCAGTGTGTCGGCGTTATCGGTGTCATTCACTGTCTCAAACTGTAAAACAGCAAGAGGTGAGCAATGTGTGATTATCAGTATTCAAGTAGCAGTGACATGAGAATGGAAGTAGGAGGTGGTGGTGTTACCTTCACAGTGTAGAGCGTATATGGATGAGTGCCAGTGCTACGGGGCTCCTTTACAGTGACAGTTCCAGAAACTTGCACATTGTGGATGATTGCAGCAGGGTTGTTGGGGGCATTGAAGTTGTAGGAGGTTAGACAAAGTGTTATTGGAGGACACGTTGGGGATTTGTCTTGGGCTATGCCTGCTGGCCACTGGGAGTCCTCGGGCACCACCACCTTTGGTCCAAGATTTCTCAGAGGACCAAAGCAGCCAATGGCTTCGTCATCCTTTAAAGTGAGCACGTTGCAGAAGTTGGTTGGAGGACCACAGTCACAAAAGCCTCCTGTCAGGTCGTCTTCTGAGTCTGACGGAATCAGCGAGTCTGAAGAAATGATTTTGGACTGTGATGAGTAGCGTCCAGACGTGAGAGCGCAGCAGTTCACTTTGTACGGTGTGAGCAAACCTGCATGGCAACTTTGTACTTTCCCAGCAGATGTCAGGCTAAGCATGCTGCTCTGTGAGTCTACCAGACTCTGCAGATCAGTGTCAGAGGAGCTTTTACAGGTGAGGCCGGTTTGAGCAGAAGAAGACAGTGACTTGCAGGTTGTCCAGGACTCCTGCTGGAACTGGCATTTGTATAGGGCTTCTGCTGGGAGGTCCTCTACACTGAGTTCCTGTGGTTCCCTGGACCTGGTAAATATGTCTACAATGGTCTGGTTGAGCCAGTCAGGATCAGAAACCCTGCTTATTAGCGGTAACAGCACGTTGCAGGTGATGAGCTCTGTGACCATGTAACCTCCAGTCTTGGTTTCCATCTGAGGGTACGGAACCAGAACATGTAATACGAGGTTAACTAGAGCTCTGGAGTAGCTCAGCTCGGCGGCTGCACTGCTCACAGCTGGATGAGGAGCATCTACTTCACTGTAGAGCTGCCAGAGGCTATAGTTCTCCTTCTGTGTCGATTGTATCTGTCTCACTGTCATGTAGCTCTGCAGGTGACAGCCGTACAGCTCCAGCAGCCGCTGAACCAACGCTTTTCTGTCCACGTGCCGTGCACGCTCCTTCAGCTCCATCACTGACTCCAGCATTGAATTACGCACCGCACGTTCAAACTCCCCCTCCACCCCTGGCAGCAGAGTCCGATACCACGAGGACACAAAGTCACGTACTGCTTTGTGGACAGCACTGTGGATCTCATGGTTCAACCTCCACTCATGCTCAGGTGAAGACAGCGGTGGGTTCACTTTGCCAAGAGGTAAAAAGTGTTCCAGGTGGAGAAGGCTGTTGGCATCCAGTACGGCCCGGGACCCAAGCCAACCTCCGAGAACCACCAGGAGGCTGGTGAAGACACAGAGGAGCCAAACATTCACCAGGAGATGGAAGAGGATGAGCCATGCCAGCAGAGCGCCGAGCCCCAACAGCCGGCGCTGCCCAAGAAACTCTGATAAGGTCCACTGATTAGAGTTCTTAGTGGAAGGCATTATCGCCATGGGTGAAATATGTCCTGTTGAAAAAAATAAATATGTTGTAAGAAGCAGTAAGAACATGCTTTGAGGTCCTTACTTTCTTTAATTTCTAAACTGTAAAATAACAACAACAACATGCCCATGCAATGCTGCTGTTGTCACTGTCAGTTACTTATATAAAATCTAGTCAACAAATAAATTATGACGTAGTATTTCAAAGTTACTTCTCCCTGAAGATAAACTCAAAATCTGTCCTGCAGAAAAACCCCTGTGACAATTTTGGCGCATTTGCCTGACTTTTGGCCATTTTTGACCATTTTCACAATCTATCTCCTCCTACAGGGAAGGTTGTACACACCTGAAATTTGGCCAGCACAAACTACAGGAGGTGGTGATTACACATCAGTAAAACGGTCCACACAAGTGTGACGGCGTGGAAATGGCGCCCCCCTGAATTTGGCCACAACGTCATAAAACACCAAAATACGAGACGTGCTGTGTCTGTGCTCCAATTGGCCTGAAAGTCTCAGCCAGAGCGCGTTTCCACCCCCGAAGTAATATTGAAGTAATATTTTGAATTTTACTTGTAGTGGAGTATTTCTAGACTGTGATATTAGTACTTTTATTCAACTTTGAATTTGAATGCACATTGTAACAGTGTATTTCTACACTGATATTAATACTTTAACTTAAGCCATCATTTAAATGGATGAACTTTACTTCTAACTAATTTTTTTTCACTCTGATATTAATGTATGTACTTAAGTAATTAAAATGCATGAAATGTACTTGTACTGGAGTCTTTCTCGACTAATATTGGTAGTTTCCCTTAAGTCACAATTTAAATAGATGGATTGTACATGTAACAGAGTATTTCTATACTATGATAATAATACTGTTACTTAAGTACCAGGTCTGACTACTTCTTCTTGCTGTACTGATAATGAACATTACCATGTGAGAGAGCCCACGTCACCATTCATGGCGGTAGAGGAGTTGTTGTCATGGTAACCCATTCGCCTTGAACACTTGTTAACAAATGTAAAGTAGCAGCAGCATCAGCAGCTGAGGTCACTGAGGAGGCTAATGTACTCCGAGCATACACAGCTAGTCCGTAGTTTAGTATTGGTCTGTGGTTGTTAGGAATAAGTAAGGTAGTAGAGAGTAAAGTAAACAATACCTGGAAGGTTCTAGGAGCCTCATAGCACGAATACAAGCCGTATAGAGCGTCCTCCTTCTCTGGGACGCCGCTAATCCTCCAACAAAGATTATCTGACACGGACCATATGGACAACTAGCTGTTAGGTGTCCGCTTGACCTGCCAGCGTACAGAAACAGATACAGCAGTCCTTTAAATACAGAAACATGCTGAAAAATACACCGTAAATAAAAAAAAAAAATAGGCTAGACTGTAAATAGATAGATTTAGGTTGGTCATTCACTAGAACATAAAGTACATTGCTTGAACATATTTTTACATATACATTTATTTGTTTATTTATTTATTTATTTGTGCATTTCTACTATTTCTATGTCTTTACAGAATTTTGTGTTTGTGTGTCTGTTGATAATGATTATTATCACAGAGGTAGCTGGTCCAGGATCAGCGTCCCTCTGAGGCAGGATGGTGTCCGGAGTAACACTGATCTGGGATTGTCTCCTCTGCTGAGGGATTGTGTCCATTGTGGTCTATTTGTTTGGCTGTAAATTATGCAAAAAACTTTGCAGCCGAATTCTACAAAACTAGACATAGAGGTAGAGCCTGGGCAAAGAAAGAACTCAGTGCATTTTTGTGTGGATCTGGATCACTTTCTTTAAAACTGCTATATCGTGCATTGGCTTTGGTGTGGGACTGCGCACTCTGAGAACCCTGCTAAGCCAGCAACTACCTGTTATCACCAGGGCAACCACTAAGAACACCCTAGCAACCACCTAGCAACAGCACACTACCTAGAAACATGAGAAACGATACCTACTGACACCCTGTCAGCTAGAAACGATTTATCAACCACAAGATACACCCTACCAGTGTACTATAGCAACACCATGCTACACCTAGTAATCACCAGCAGGACCAGCACAGCCTTCATACAGACCTACACTGACATACACTGACAAAGTAACCTTAACCACCTAATAACATCCTATCAGCCATGTAGTACATCACTGAATCTAGAAACCATCCTTCCAACCAACTAGCTCATCTTAGCAACAACCTAGAAACACACCAGCAGCCAATAACGTGCTACAACATGGTTTAAAACCTTAAACCTGCTAACAACCACCTTCACCTTAGCAGACACCACACCCCAACAACATCTTGCCAACTTTAGTATTGCATTCATAAAATTGAAGATTTTCTCTCAAGGTGTTCCTGAGTTCATGAGTCGATTTCCGGCCTAAACGGTGCTTTGTGAAGGCTAAGTGACTCTGACCTTTGACCTTTTGGACATAAAAAGTCATCATTTCATTGTTTTATCCCATCAGACATTTGCGTGTCACAATTAGTGTATAAAATCCTCTGCTGTGGCTTAAAATGTGTGTTGTGAAGTAATTGTGAACCCTGAACCTTTGACTACCAAATCAGTTCACCTTTGAGCCCAAGTAAACATTTGTGACAAATTTGAATAAATTGCTTCAGGCTTTCCTGCAACAGCATGTTGCCTCTGACCAAACCTGTCAAGACACATATGGGTCATGGGTCAGGGGTCATTATCAACGTTAAACAGATGTTTATTGAATATTTTTAACATCTTGTTTCTGTAGAAATGAAGGTATGGTTTTTGCTGGATGGTTTGTTATTGTAAATTCAAACTACTTTTACTCACATTATGGTATTTCCCATTCATTTTACCAAGATTTTAAAATTTCACAATAACACTGCATGTTTTCTATATCTTCTGAAAATTACAAATATAACATTTCTTAATTTAGAGTAATTCAGTGTATCTACTACAGTAATGTAGTATTTTGTATTTAATGGTATCTTAATGTTAGTTTACATTTTTTTTTTATAGATTTTTTTTTTATTTATTTTTTTTACAGTGTACAGTTCAATCATTCCCTCCACACAATCTGCTGGACACTGAAACATTAAACCTTCAAAGACTTCACTGATGTGAACACACAGACATTTTTCCAAGAAACAAAGTCTAATTTTAGCTTTGATTCACAGAGTTCGGCTGCAGGCTACAGGTCTGTCTTTTCAGCTTGTATTTGTTCAGTTTGGAGATGAAGTTGGCCGAATTTGCTGTGAGCAGCTCCTTGTTGGTTTGAACCACTGAGTACAATGACAGCTACCGGTGGTTTACTGTGATACTGAGAAGTAAAAAAAAATTTCTGCTTTCTGTGTAGGTCTACGGATGTTTGCTTGAGATGTCTACTGGAGATAATGAGAAGTGTGAGTGTTAAAGCATGTGTTTCAGTCTGAACTCAGTGGAGGAAGAACTCACATCATTTTCTCACGTATTTAAACTTTCTGCTCCCGGTTAAAGTCCTGCTCTCAGAATGTGAATTGAGTTGAAGTGCAGATACAGTACCTGGCTGCTGCGATTCACATGTTGTGACACATTCGCTTATAAAGTGTCAAACAGTGACTAAATGCAGCTGTTGTATGTGTGCACTGAGCTGACATGCTGCTGTACTGATTACAGATTTCTGTTGCTGATGTTAACAGGAGCATCAAGCATTAACGACAGTAACTCTGTAGACATGGCTCTTCAAAATGAACCACAAATGAGGCCAAGGTCTGAGCTGTCACCACAGCTGCAGACTGTCACAACTCGGTTATACAATCCTGCTGCAAAGACAAACATATATCACATACATTATATACATCAGCCCAGCTGGAAATGCCTTGTGCTAAAACATTCTGAGAAGGGTCTGCAAATTTCTAGAAATGTTTTTTTTGTTTTTGTTTTTTTTAAAGTTCCTAGAAGCCGGCTTTTCTTAAAGGTAACATTCCAACAATGTTTGTCTTAAAACATCTGCAGAATGTTGCATTGTGTGCCTCCTTCCTTTGTTATCATGCAACACTGTAACAATGTTTCAAGAAACTACGTTGTGTAATTTATTCCTTCAAGAACGTCCCCAGAACATCCTTAGAACATTATAAGCAAAATGTGCCACCTCTGGCAATATGTAACATTGTAGGAACATTAAAAAAAAACAAACAAAAAAAAAACATTCTGTCCCTAGAGGCTCTGATAATACCTGGAAAACATATTTTGAAGGTTGGTCTGACAACATTCTTCTTGTGTTTTCATGCATACTAACCTGACAACACCCTCGAAAGATCCTCTGAATGTCCCATTTAAAATATTAGGTCACATTTAGCAACACAGGAGCGTTATCTGGAATGACAAATATCCTGAAAAGGTTAGTTGTCTTGCTTTTACACATTATTAGGTCATTTTAGTAAATGCCTCCTGGAGTTCAGTTCAGTGAAGGCAGGATGTATTTGAAGAGCTCATTTGCAAAAACAGATAACTCCATCTTCACAAACCTCCAGAAAACCCACTTTTCCATCGTCTACCTGAGACAACATCAACCAAACTTAAGTTATCTCTTGTTTTGTCATTTCTACTGAATCAAATCCACTCAACTTCAGTTTGATTGATATTATCTGAAGCAAACAACAACAACAAAATTCTGAAAATCTACAAAAATTAAGTTATGTTTTTGCAAATGAACTCTTCATTTTTATTTTTTTACACTTTTATATGATTTCCTTATACACTTTCATATTTTTTAGGCTATACTGAGTTGCCAAAAACACATTTTTTTCATTTTATCCCACATGTTACGCGAATAACTGAAATTAAATACATTAAAAATATGAATCTTGTGTATTATTATCATAGTGATTATAACATAATAACTACAACGCCAGCTGCTGTTTGGGTCCCACCAGACAGTTGCTCATGTTTACCCTGCAGACTGTGAGTGAGGGAAAGAGTAAATATGTACACAACAAGGGGCACCGCTGTCACTCCTCCTTTCAGTGCGTGCGTTACGTAAAAACCACGTCGTTATACAACAGCGTCCCTCCCCGCAGCTCCTCTCAGCTTCATGCGCAGCTCTGAGCGCTTTAGGATCCTGCACACACCCGCCGAGCACAACCCGCATCCATCCGCTGCCATGCCTCCTGTGAAGCTCGACAGTCCAGGTAGGTCTCCTTATTTTGGATAGCAGTGCTGGATTCAGCTGCTGATCTGTCATTGTCCTGCAGGAAGATACACATTACAGCTACTTTGACTGCTTGGAAATTAATTTTTAATTTTTTTTTTATTCTGCATGTTTACATCGCTGTAAAAACAAGCGTGTGTGTGACAACAACCTGCGCGCACACTTGGCACCGTCGTTGGTTGAGCGCAGCTGACAGCGCGGCGGTGCGTCTCTGCTGGCTGGACAAATTGTTCTTTTTTGAAACCGGGTCAGATTTCAGGTTTACACTGTGCAAGTGTGTCACCTTGTGCTGCTCTCAAGTTTGTGCCTTGTCGTTGGTTAAACGTGTGGATGAGGAAACAGGCTGCGATCGCCGCTTTAAATAGTCAGAATCATTCAGCTTCTGGTCCCGCAAACTGCACGAGTCAGTTTATAGACGGATGCAGCTGTTTTCATCCGCATCGCACAGTTACAGCGTGCAAACACACACACACACTTTCATGTCTGTGGTGACAGCAGAATACAGTCTTGGTGAAACTTTTCTTGCAACCGGATAACTAAACCAAAAAAAAAGAAAAGAAAAAAAAAAAGCAACTTCAAGCACAATCAGTGACATTTAGGATCAGTACAGGCAACACTGTGCTACTGTTTACAATGTTTAGACTGGATGTTTGAGGTTTAGATGTCCCTGTTTAGACCATGAATAAAGTGATTTACAGAGGAATTGTACGTACAAAAATAAAGAACTGATCTCTTTTGCAGTTATCCTCTAGGCTGCAAACTCAAAAATATAACCCTCATCAATTAAATCAAGTCATTGTATTGCATTAATATCATTTTCTTTATAATGTGGAAGCTGCAGTTCAGTGGAAAACTGTATTGTATGAGTTGAATTGGTCCTTTAAAGCTACTTTGGTGAAAGTAGCTGGTCTGGTAATAAAGTTGGGCACAGAGGTAATAAAATCGTGCAGATACATGATGACTGTGATTAATAATTACTGCAGCAAGGTTTTGCACATAAATTTTTATACCTGTCTGTTATTCTTGCTCCACATCCATATATTCAGCCCAACCCATAACTGGCAGCCAGTGGTTGTATTGGCTTTTTTCAGAGTGCACTGTGGTGAGAATTGGCACGGCTCATCTTTGAAAAGAAAGGCAGTGCATGCAGTAGTATCTGTTTCATTATTTGGGGTTTATTAAAGTAGCCCTCCATGTACCCAGACACGTATTTTACTGTCAGATGTAGAGAATTGCTCTAATTTCAGTGTTTTAAATTAATATTATTATAGAATTTGGGTGTTTTTTTCTATGAATCTACATTCACTGATAACTTTGAATGTCTTGAAAAGTTCATTTCCAGTCTATTTGCACTGTCGTTTGAAGTTTTCCTCACCGTAGATATCAGTTAAAGATTAAACATCCGAGTGAGTGAGCCAACAAAAATAACAGAACCAGTTCATCCAACACAAACACTTGACAAAAAAATAGGCCAGTTACCTGGGGTAAGGGCTGAATAACGTATGCATGTGTATGCTTGCATTCCCTGCTTCCTACTGTTCTTATTATTAGTGGATCAACCTGAATATTTCAGAAATAAAATACTTCTCTGCATGAGGAACACTCTTAAGGACATCTGTCTGACTGGAGCAGATGGAAACAGTGGAGTCAACTGTTATCAATAATTTAAGTCACATGTCTTTGTTAACACTGGAGTCACTGAGGGGGAAGAAGAGGGCTTCAGCAGACAAACATTGCACATAGGCTAAACAACACAACAGTATATTATATACAGTGTATTACTTATATTTCATGTGTACTCCATTGGTTTATTACATTTTCATGCCAAATGTTTTCATCCAGTGCCAGTGTGCTAATGTGGGCCATCAGCAGCGAGCCATGTAAGCCTCACTGATGGGTGGGGGAGGGACTGAAATATGATGAACTCATTTACAACAGCATTTTACTGTAGCTTACTGTATATTATATACCTATAAATAAACACAAAATACTGTAGTGAGTGTTGCATTTGAGCAGCACTGTGGAGGGGAATTGTAAATATAGGCTGATAATTTGCCTCACCAGACAAGTGGAACTTGCTTTCCTAGGTATTATTATGGTTCAGCGTCCAAATACATAAAAACAGTGAACTGGTTTCAACCAGTCAGCCATCTCTCTCACCAGTGTCTTTCTGATTGGGTAAAAAAATACAATAAAATAATGGTATGATTTTGTCTCTGTTCGTGTTTCCTACAGATGAGGCCGAGCCTGTTGGCAACGGCAAGGCCAAGGAATGCATCACCACGGTACTCAAGGGACTGGAGACCATCGCTCCTCTGGTGCGCACCGTAGAAGAAACCCCGGAGCCAGTCAGCACCGAAGTAAAAGGAACCATCCCTTCCTGGATTAATGGCAACTTCCTCCGCAATGGCCCGGGGAAGTTTGAGTTTGGAAACACACAGTGAGTTGGAATCCAATTCTGCACGACACAAATTAAAAAAACTGCTTCCAACACATGCGATGGAGCCTTAACGTCTGCATTTCCTGGCCAGCTACAACCACTGGTTCGATGGGATGGCGATGCTGCACCAGTTCAAGATCGAGAAAGGCCAGGTGACGTACATGAGCCGGTTCCTGCAGAGCGACGCCTACAAGAAGAACAGTGAAAGGGACCGCATCATGATGTCAGAATTCGGCACCGTGGCCATGCCTGACCCCTGCAAAAACTTCTTCCAGCGATTCCTTTCTCGCTTTGAGATTATCGGTGGGTAGACTCAATAATACGAGAAGGCTCAGAGTCAAGGGTAGATCTGTTATGTGTGACAAAGGTTGGGCAGGCGTTACTGCAGACATGTGCACTGGTGCTGAATTCCTAAGTGGCTGTGCAAGAATGTTGCTCATTTTGTGCCCTAAATGAAGCACAGATTTTGTTAAGCTTTTGAGACCAGCTTGGCCGTTTAGGGAGGGGCAGGAAAACCAGGATAACTGGAGAGAAAATGTACATCAGATGGAAAAAATGATCAATTCACTTCGAGTCAGTGTTTGTACAATTTTTTTGCTAAGTCTGTGGTGGTGCCAGAGGTGGAGCCTCTTCAGTGTTGCATATACATTGAGGTTACATAATAACGTGCTGGAGTGGGGACCCGGAGAGGGGAGCAGAACGTGCTTTACATTCCCACTGGAGTTTCCAGAAAACCTTCCCGCAATCTGTAAATCATGTAGCAGAATGTTTCTTTTAAAGGAGCAAAGCTTTCAGCGCTTCAAAAAGCCTTGCTGTGTTTTTCTTTGTTACAGAACCGACAGACAACGCAAGTGTGAGCTTTGTGAAATACAAAGGAGACTACTATGTCAGCACAGAGACTAATTTCATGCACAGAGTGAATCTAGACACCCTTCAAACAGTGGAAAAGGTACGATCATGGTTTTCATGGAGTAAAAGGTGTTATGATAATACCAGTGGCATGAATTATATGCATCCAATTCATTCTTCAGGCAGTTCTATCAGCTATAATCCAGCAGTATCAACACACACTGATCCTCCTGATTTTATGTTTTGTGTTGCAGGTGGACTGGAGTAAGTTCATTGCTGTAAACGGCGCCACTGCTCACCCACACTATGACCCAGATGGCACCACCTACAATATGGGAAACTCCTATGGAAGCAAAGGTTGGCCCCGAGACTCCTATTAACCCCTTGAACCCTGCAGGTCACTGTACCAGGAGCAAAAAATGCAACCCGGCGCTATTTTTTGATGGTTGCCATGTGGCGCTTTCACAGGAGAGGCTATCTGGTTCCACTGTGACTAAAACAGACGTAGCATTGCTGTGCTTCACGTCTGCTTTTTCAACTTTGGTAGAGTTGTAGGTGAGAATATTTACGACATTGTAATTAATGTTTACTGGCTAATTGTTATCTACAGTAAGTTTAGGAAGGAAGGAGGATTTATTATGGCTTGGTCAAGGGCACTTTGAAGAATAAACAAGCCTTATAAGGTTGTTAGTACCCTCTAGTTTTCTGTTTTGATTATGCAGAAGTAGACATGTCCATTTTTGTGTGAGTTTCTTAAATTTCCCTGTGGTTTACTGACAAGAACACTTATTGTATGTTGAAGTCCTCCCAAGTGTCTCTTATCCAAGGAGCCCAGGGTTCTTAATTTTGGCCTCACAGTTTTGCAGCTGTTACTTAACTGTGACGATATTCGGGGACGTTTTTTTTTAGCTGGAATTTTTGACAAAAAATAGCTTGGGGCTTAAGGACTTAAGGATCGGATGATTCAATTAGTGCTTTGTTTTTATTTTATCTCCTCTTGCAATGAAACTACGTTATTATCCCCGCACATCTGTGTTTGCTCGTTCGCATCTCATGTCACAGCAAAAAGCGATTACAATATTATTCTGGCTATTCTAGGAGCCCTGTACAACATCATCAGAGTACCTCCCGAGAAGACAGATGGCAGCGACACCCTGCAAGGAGCCAAAATCCTCTGTTCTATTGTGCCTGCAAACAAGTCCCATCCCTCCTACTACCACAGCTTTGGTAAGTCGGCACTCCCGGGTATCTCTCATCTGTGATGTCTGTTTTATTTGCTGCCCTCAGCTTGAAAATCCTAATAATGCTCTTCTTCTGGCCGCCAGCCATGTCTGAGAACTACGTGGTGTTCATCGAGCAGCCAATCAAGATGGACCTGCTGAAGATAGTCACATGTAAGCTGAGGGGGAAGGCCCTGAGCGACGGCATCTACTGGGATCCCAAGCAGGAGACGGTCTTCCACCTTGTCGACAAGAAAACAGGCGAGGTGAGATGTGAAGACGGATTTACACATAAAGTAGTACTTCAACATCAGTGAGAGGAACGACCTGCTGCTTCCATCTAGCTGATCTCTAATGGTCTGAGTGTGTGTTTCTGGACTGCAGGTCAGCTCAGTGAAGTACCACACCAAGGCCATCTCCACCTTCCATCAGATCAACGCCTTTGAGGAGGATGGGTTCTTGATGCTGGACATGTGCTGCTCAGACGACGGCCAAGCCATCAACAACTACCTTATCCAGAACTTACGCAAGTCCGGAGACGCACTAGATGAGGTCAGTATAGAACTGGTTGCACACAGTCAAATTAAAGGAGAGATTCACTGCACTTTTAGATATCAACAGAGCATGTTTTTTTGGACTGTTTGTATAATCTCATTAACTTTCCTTGAGTAGAAAACAACTGCTCAGGATATAATTGGCGGTTAATCTCGAGTAATTTCAGGGGGAAGCCTTTGCAGTACTAGATTTGGTGCCTTCTGTCTGTTCATAGTTGTGTGTTCCTTTAACTGTAGCTCTTTAAGTGTCATTTTTCAGTCTCTTTGCACCAAGAGACAAACACATTAGGATGAATCTGCAACATGTCTAAATACTAGACTGTGTCCTTCCCAGGTGTACAACACCCTGTGCAGGGCTTATCCTCGTCGCTTTGTCCTGCCCCTAACCGTGACCAGCGAAACCCCGACAGGCCAGAACCTGAACACTCGACCCTCCAGTGGAGCGACATGTGTTAAAGTCAGCAAAGAAGTGGTGAGTTGGAATTATACACGATAATCTCTTTAGCATGGATGTCTACATTTTCCTTCCTTCTTTAGCAAAAACACTGGATTCAGTCTTTCGAAACGGGTCTTGCCTTGACAGCTCGTATGACGCTGCACAAAAGTATTTTCTGTAAATAATGTCTGTGTAGATTCTCAGTCATCCGTGTCAAGATTGTCCAAGACCAACTTCTCCCACGGGAGACGAATAAAGAAACCTTGACCTTCAGTTCTCAGAGCTAAAAGACAACTGGACTTTTCTTTTTGAATTTCTGAAGACATTTTGTCTCTCATTCAGTTGTGGAGAAGCTGCTTTCTACTTGTTTTCTTTTCAATCTAGTATTTTTCCAACCTAGTGGTTGAAGAAGTATTCAGTTCCTTTCTTGACTGAAGGGCTAATATAACAGAATTAATATTTTTAAAGATACATTCATGGACAAGCAACATTTTTGTTGTTGAAGTTGGTCAAGTTTGAGTGAATTTTAATGACTTCTGGGTGGTTTAATGTACAACAATTTATTGTATTTTATAAGATGCAGTGCAAGGGAAGAAAAGTCTCTGTAGTGCCACGCAGCACATGTGAAAAAGTAATATATGCACTCGTTTACCTTTGATAAAATACAGTGAAATTTGTAAAGTTGTAGATTTAGAAACAATACACTCATATGTTGTGATGCAGCCATTATGTATGTAACAGTGATGGAGGTGTTAAATATAAAAATATAATAAAGTATGTGATTTCGGACTCTATGCAAAATTAGCACAAAAGCATTCTTCATATCCCAGCGAACGGTTTCTATATGACAGTCAGAGGCACAGCTTTGGTTGCTATTTCCACCTCCCAAATATTTAAAGACATCCTCCCAGTTTTTGACCTTGCTAACATGTGCATATGGTATTTTTCCTCTGCTGGAACACACGTCATGAGACAAATAAACAGTCAAACCCGTGGCTAAGTATTTCCATAGATTCAGACTCATGAGGTTTCTTATGTAACAAACATAAGGAACCAATCCTGTCAGCGTGCAGGGTGGAGTTCTCTGTATCATTATTCATATACGGCTACATTACTTCAATGTTACAGCTTTCCATTGTGCAGTGTAGAGTAGTTTTATAGTGTTTGAGCAGAGTTGTAGGTGAGCTGGTGTGCTCCAGCTGCAGCCAGTGGGCAGGAGTGGGTGAACTGTATAGATTTGCATACTAGAGGAAGCAATGTTGTAGAGATACATCTAAAAAATGTGGAAGTTGGAATGGATGATTGCAATGAGGACAAGAAAAGCTCCTAAATATGTAGCTTGATTAACACAAGGATGAGTTTCTAGGAGTTTCATCAGTGGCTGGACCTGGGCTTTAACCAGTTCACATTTTCTCTGGAGTGTTATAACCAAGTCAGATGATCATAAGATGCACTTCATGAAACCGACAGGATTCAGCAAAGTTAAACTGAAGCCAAAACTCACAGAGCTCAAGCGACAATAGACAGCTGATCCCGTCTTTGTCAACAGGTGTTCTGTCAGCACGAGGATCTCCATGGAGACGACCTGGCGGACTACGGCGGCCTGGAGTTCCCGCAGATCAACTACAACAAATGCAACACGCGTCCGTACCGTTATTTCTACGGCTGCGGCTTCAGACACCTGGTGGGAGATTCTCTGCTCAAGATGGACCTGACTGATAAGACGCTCAAGGTGTGTCTGTGGTGGGGTCTACTTCCTGGGACAACAAGTTTAATATGACGTCACGGCCTTCATGGAACACAGCAGACATTATGACATATTGTCACTTTTATGCAAAAAATGTTGACCAGTGATACAAAATTGCCGTGTAATCAAATAAAAAATCTGATGTCAGACGATATTAGACGGGTTAGCTGTTAGCAACCGCTGCCCTTCTTCTCATATGCATCTCGACAGGGAACCAATAAAAGAAGATTTATCAAAATGCTAAGATATAAGCTGTAAAAAGTGTCACTAATATGCAAAGTGAGCCATAGAACACTGGAGGATTGAGCTGCTATTTGTGAATGTGATCTGCTGCAGGTTTGGTACCAGAAGGGTTTCTACCCATCAGAGCCTGTGTTTGTGCCATCACCTGATGCCGTTGATGAAGATGATGGAGTCATCCTCTCGGTGGTCCTCACACCTTCACAGGTAAGACTCTGTGCCTCCGACATTATCCAAGGAGAGCCCACCTGATGAGAAATGAAACAGTCTTTAAAGGTTTAGTAATACAGAGGAGCTACATCAGTGGTGTAATTTTCTTTTTTGTTCTATACATGTATACCTTTTGTTCTTTGTATTGATTCCCTGAAACTGTCTTTCATATTCAGTACTCCCCGGTGGTCCAAGTTTAGGTTGTTTCTAGCAGTTTTCCCTGAGTTTTAGCTACACAAGTAGACCTGAGCTTGGTCGATTTTAAGTCCGTTATCAGCCGGACACATAATCCATCATTAATATTCATGAAGGCGATGAGCAGAGTCATAAATATTCATTGATGAATTTGCACAAAGTGAATTTTGATCGTCTGAAGTTTCGAATTACAAACAGAAAACTACTAAAGAACGGAAGCATAATGGCAGGAAATGTATTTTGTGGCTGTGTTAGTGGTGCCAGTAATAGGAAAGGAGCGGCAGAATCAAATGGCATTTATATTTTTTCTGGCACTTTATAAAGTGAACTTTAATGTGAATACAGTTCTTGCTGATTTTACCGAACAGGGTTTTTGTACATCTGAATTACAATGACAGAAACACTTTATAAACACTATTATCTTCACCTCTCTTATCTGTGCCTTTCTTGTGAAGCAAGTCAAATGCAGAAGGAAAATAAGAGTTAACATTTACCTGTGTTGTGATTAGCAGTTTGATATCACCTGTCAGCAACGTGGAAGCTACATATGCAGTGCAAATGTAATAATTCTAACAAGGCAGATTCAGTCTCTTAACTCTGAACCCCAAAACCTGCTGTCTGCTTTGAAAGGCATTTTATCTTTAAAGAAATTTGCTAGAATGACACCATTTATCAAAGCCAGGAACTGTAGCTTTCTGACTGTCTTTGAACTACTCGTCTGTGATGTGCCATTTCATTAGAAAACTTAAGCAAAAATGTGCTTAAATTGGCATATTTCATAATAAATCTCTATATCCGTGCCTCATTTAAAATTCTCTAAAAAATAAACCAGAAAAGAAATAAAAATCTGCATTTTTCAGTTCAAGCCATCAGTGACTCAGCTGTCTTGTCACATAAAATCAGCAGTTAAACTCAACTGCAGGCCGTGTTTAAGTGCAGATAGGTGCTAAACATTGAAACAAATGAAAAACACAAGTAGTGAAATATGTACGGTATGTACAGCCAACATTGTTCCAGCATCGGTAACCTCTCTGGGCATTTGGAAAAATGATATACATGTTTATTGTAGGTTTGCGCAGTGATCATGGTTGTTCTTTTTTCAGTTGTTGCCATTATTCTGAGTATTCTTTGTTTGTTTTATGAATGTCTCTCCAGGATAAAGCAACATTCCTCCTGGTTTTGGACGCCAAGACCTTTGAAGAGCTGGGAAGAGCCGATGTGCCTGTTAACATGGCGTACGGCTTCCACGGCGCCTTCAGTGCCTCTGCATGAGCCCGTTTCCAAAGAGTTTCTGGTACTATGATACAAAGAACACAAAAGTGCAGTATTAAGCATATAACCGCTATATTCCTGATGGTACTGAGTAACTGCTGCATCACACGGTGAAGACGGATGCAGAGTTGTGTTACTGACTGAAGTTTACACAAATGAAGTTTTTTATATTACATTAATTCTGCTAAGTCTATTTTACCTCTTAATTAACTCACATATGCTCATGTTATTCTTATTACATACATTTCTTTTGCACTCACTTAAAACTGACAATATGTACTCAAGGATACATGAACAGGGAAGGACTCCTGAGTTAATGTGCCGTGGGTGTCGAGCTTGTGACATTCAGCTTGCGCGACGGTTCAAACACGAAGTGCCAACTGAATAATTTCCAAAAACTGTGGTACTCTTACATTGTAATTTTTTTTACTGTTTCAATGACTTTTATACATGCTTTCTTAAAAGTTTTCAATAAATATTACCTGTGTGTATTTTTTTGTTTGTGCATTTTTCACATTCAGAATCTATGGAAAGATAATATCCAGAAATATGTTCACATATAAAAGCAGCCTTTTCATATTCTGACAATACTTTACAAATAGCCTATTTGTGTTGCATCAATGTAATATAAAGACAAAGACAGAAAATTACAGTTTTTCTCAGTGGCTTTGGTATATTTCTAGAATCATCCTCGACATTTGCAAATTTGCCTCTCTCAAAACAATTCGTACGAATAGCAAAACACCATGGATTACCTGCAAAAGGCAGTTACTTGCTCAAAATCCTTAGTTCATCTCTCAAAACTAAATATCTGTCAATGAACATGTCAGGGCATCAGAAGGACAAGTCCCTGTGTCAATGTATACGGATAAGACAGTCAGATTGTTTAGGAGGGATGTAACTATGGCTGAAGTTTTGATGACAATTATTGTAAATTGTGAGTTACACCTTAGTGTATGTGGGAGACTGATTGCAAGAGACTGGACAAGATTCACATTTACTGTTTGTACTGTGATTTGTTGACAGACCATGTCATTGCAATACAGAAAGGAAAAGACAGCACTGCACAGCATCAAGACAAAAACAAAAAGTAGAAATGTGAACATAGGACAATCTCCTTAGGGAAAACTGTACATGCAGTGCTGTAGGAATTACAGTGCAGTCTTCCTCTATACTTGCCAGTTGATGGTTCATAAGATGCACCTTTGAGCTATTTCAGAAATCTGGTTGATCATTGATTGATCTATGTGATGCTGCACACATTTCCCTTCATTAGAGAAAGTCAAGATTCACCTGGGAGCAACTTACCAATTCAGGGCAGATTTAGAAAAAAGTATAATGGAAATGTATAGAAATATGCTCGACTTATTTAGACAACTTGTTCAACCATGTTGCATGTAAAGACTTATGTGATGAACTAATGCCTAAATGTTGTGGGGGTGAGACTATTCAACAGAGACCCATTATAATACATTCTGATCAACATGACATAAGCAATTGATAATGTAGGAAACAGCAGAGAACTGTACATAATCATTTACTGGATGTACCAAAGCATTTAGAACTTGTTCACAGAAATGAGAAACTGATTTTTTGATGTGCACAAGCGACACAATGATGTGAAGACTGAACAAGTAGTTTTTAGAATTTCAATTCTGATCTGAGAAATGAACCAAAGCGACTGAGAAACACTGAAATAGCACTGTAGCAGGTTTTGAAGCCCCAAATAACTCTCGATTGGAATTTGGTGTGTAGATGCTATTTTTATATTTTTTGACACCAAATTTAGTTAAAATGATCAACATATATGTAAAATCTTAGATCCTTCTTTGTTCTAAATTCTTTCTTTTTAGGTCCTTCTTTCAAATGTCTTCTTATGTTCTTCGCTGTAGTTTTTGCTAAATTTGAATTTCCTCAGTTATCTAATTGGAATCTACAGGAGAGAAAAAAAGCCATAAAGGAATCATTCTGTTTCACTACATGGATTATAAATAAGTAAATATAAATAAACTCTTACTAGGCTAAAGATAAATTGCTAAGGCAAATGGTTAAACGTGAATCATTTCTACTACTCCACTACATTAAAGGGAAATGTTGAACTTTTAAATCCACTACATTTATCTGACAGCCTTTAGTTATTAGTTCCTTTACAAATTCAGATTGTTACAAGCAAAACATACTAAAAGCCTTTAAAATTTAGTTAAATATTTGAAAATATCCCAAAACATTTTATAGTTTCACCTTCTCAACTGTAAGGATTTGCTGCTTTTGCTTTTAAAAGTTTTAATCATCAGCAGCCACAACAACGTGGCCGGTGGTGTTTTCACCTTGTGAGTCTGTGTGTGTGTGTGTGTGTGTGTGTGTGTGTGTGTGTGTCATCGTGCAAACACAGTCCTGGAGGCAGCGATAGCGGCGGTGGTTTCAAGTCCAGTGGTGTTTTTGTCTGATCAAGATAAAACTACAGCCGGGCAAGATAGAGTCACAAAGTTTTACATGTGTTTCCCTCAGATCAAGATGAAGGCCGAGTTTGAAGAAGGGTGTGGTCTGAAACATACATGTTGAGTAACTGTGCAGTCAAGTGTTAATATTGACTCAGTATTTACCGGTCAGAAGGCCAGTATGTTGACTGGTGTGATCCCATCACAACATGTTGTCTAGTTTTCTTTTTTGTTTTTTATCATTTTTAAATGTAGATTGTTGATTGGAAAAAAGAAGCATCATAAAGAAGTGACTTTGGATGCACTTTTTTATTTTTTATTTTTTTGCAACAAACTATTAAATGAGAAAACAATGGCTTTATTATCATAAAATAATCATCAGTTACAGTCCTAATATATTCTATTGTAAAAGTAACAAAGACATTTTCCTGCACTGAGCAATTTTAATAAATGTCTTCAAGGACATGATCCTGTTTGTACTTGCAGTTTAGAAATATTTTACATGCAGAACTTTTACATGTATTGAGTATTTCTACAGTGTGGTATTCGTAGTTAAACTTGAGTCAGGAATCTTCCTATTTATTCCAGCACTATATGATGCACATTTATCATGATTCACATTTAAAACTCAGGTATGGCTGCTCTTCATATACATTTTACATGTACACGTTTTAACCAGACCATTAAATACATATCATTATCAATAGTTTTCCTTGGATCAAGGTCCAGGAGACCAGGAAACCAGTTTACAGGGTGGAGAATAAAATCATTCAAATTCATACATGACGACCCAGAAGATGGATGTACATTTATTTCAGTGCTGCAGACTATTTGTGTTCTTTGGAAACGCCCAGACAAGAAATAAACCCTGTCAAACATGTGCTGGATGGCTGTTACTGAGGGTTTTATTCTGCTGTAAGTACACCAAATCATCCACTAGAGGTCAGCATGTGACGGCATTTCAGCGCCTTCAGTCATGTTCTGAATCTGCAGATTCAGGACCTGAACTCACTACTTGACCAGAAAACCAAACAGGACTGAGGGGAAACTTGCTGCTTTGTGTGAGCTGTGTGTCGACAGTAAGACTTTGGGGTTTGTGAGCAGCAGCTCTGCATTGTAAGCATCATCAACAGCAGCTCTCTCTGTTTTCAGCAGGTCGATTGTGAATCTTAACGGATCCACTTTCTGGCTCACACAACTGTTTCAACAAAGGGGTGAGGAAGGGCAACGTCTCCGAAGGAGGCGGGCTCAACACGGGCACACCGGCTATGAGAGGGATCCAACCTGTGACCCTGTGACAATGGGACAATCTGTAACCGCCAGCCCACCCTGCCACTTCAAAAACACACTGCAAACACTGAAGGGAGCCTGGCATTGAACCTCACATGGGTTATTTCCAAATATGTGACCTCAACAACTGCATTTGCAGGACACTTGAGACAGAGTGCCTCTTCTGGGGAAAGAAAAAAAAAAGACAAGCTGATGAAGCAAAAAAAAAAAAAGAAAAAAGTGAGCATACACCTTTGCTTTAAATAAAAAGAAAGAAAAAAGGTTTGAAACAGATTAAAATCCAAACAACGGATTAACGCAGGAGACTAACTGCAGCTTTCACTTTTTGGGCTGCGTGTGTGGCCAGAGAACAGATGCGCATTTCCATAGAGGAGTGAACAAAAGGGAGAAGAAAAAAAAAAAAAGTTTCTGTGTGTGTTCCTGACAGCCGGTTAAAGCAACAGGAACCCAACTCCTAAAAGGGAAACTTCCAAATGTGGCAGTTTTTTGGGGTGCTTTAGGAACATGCATTATTGATGGACTGCAGATGGTACTTCATGTTAGAACAATGATGATTTTTAAAAAATCAAAAAGATCTTCTGCAACAATATGCAGTCGACGGCTTGTTTTTCCTCTGTGTGAAACTTTTCAAGGAGTCGTCAGTAGTGCGTGATTATCCTGCACAATCAATACGTTGGTACACTTATACACAGTGGATAACCGTCGGACGGAGTGTGGCATGACAAGACAAATAAACCTATCAAAATAATTACAGCGATAAATCAGAGGATTGACATGATATTTGCATTGATCCACTTCAGTGAGTACAGCTCACTGAACAGGAATCCACAAGCTGCTTCTTTCCTTTTCATTTATTCTACAAAGAGAAGTGCTGACAGATATCTTTCCTGCAGCAAATCTGGAAGCAAACAAATCCCTGTTATTATCAAATTCAATTCTTGATTAGTAGTGCAAAACAGGCTGTCGGTAATTCAACACACATTAGGTGGAAAACTGCACGCTTTTTTGCATTGCTGCTAAGCTACCTGCAGTATAAACGTGCACCAGACATCATTTATGAGCAATCATTTGCATATCCAGCGTTTAGTGTCGGTTCAGTGTTCTTTTTTAGCGCAGACTGACAAAGAGTGGGCTCTGTCGAAGCAGAATAATATCTATTGAAGCAGCCAGTAGTGTCTCAGGTCAGGAATTGTGATTTTCTGGCAGGATAGTAGTTTGTGATCAGCTGTGGCATAAGAAGCACAGCATTTATTTTTAGCTTGTTTCTTGTCGGTGATATGAATAACTCGAAAAGCTGCTTGCCTTTTGTGTGAATGTGTTTGAAGCAAGACATCACTAAGAATAGTGTGCCTCAGTAGTCACCTCTGGAGGCAAACGACACTATACAGAAACTGAATTATGGTTTGAATATTAGTATGTTATTTACAGCAGTGGTGGGAGAAGTATTCAGATCCTTTACTGAAGCATAACTGTCAATAGAGTAATGTAAACATACTCCATTAAAAGTCCTGCATTGAAAATAAAACTTAAATAAAAGTACATAAGTATTAGCAGCAAAATGTAGTTCAAGTTTTAAAGTTCAACTATTGGTTTAGTTCCACTAACTGACATATTATTATATATGAGATCATCAGATTATTATTAGTGAAGCATCAGTGTGTGTGCAGCATGTTGTAGCTGCTGCAGGTGGAAACAGTTTAAACTACTTCATATACAGTTTTATATACAGGGACAGCACATAAATCTGACGGGGCCTTCAATGATTTTAGCAAGAGAAAACAAGAAAACTCTGATACACAAATCTGATCCAGTTTTTCACTAATAATCGATTTTTTTTGTGCGATATTGGACTATCTGAACATTATTGAAATTAAATGTGAGAAAGAAACAGCTCAGACACATCTGAAGCGTGACCTCGACCGCACACAGCTGTTTGGAAGAAGTCAGAAGCCACAATAGGGTGGAAACCACTGGTTTAATGTTTGACAATCTGTTTTATTATTACTATTTTAAAATCTTTATATGTAAAGTAACTATAGCTGGCAGAAAATGGAGATAAAAGCACCTCAAAATTGTAATTAACCTGAGTAATGTACGACAGTTGACCTTCATCCTAAAATAGAGCCATTCCTCTGTTCAGCTCCAGTTAAAACTGAAGGAACCATTTTACAACAATACATGATAGTGAAGTGTCATACAGTAAATTCAGTTATTCCTGGATTACTCACTGGGTTGTTTTCACCTACAGCTGGGTAGCAGAGAATTTTACCATAACCAGCACTAACTGACTGACATATTATCACAATATAAAGCCGATGTGGCCACGTATCCACGTCTGCTCAGTGCGTACACATTGTCCAGACATGGGACAAAGTCAGCATTGATGTGGAAGTCCAATATTCTCTTTTTAGCTCTGGTTTGCTTTCCCACAGCTTTGTCTGCCCGCTGTTTGGTGTTTTACAAGTACTGTAAAGTGGTTATTTTTATTGCTTTTTCACCATAAACAACAACTAACAGCTGAAGAAAACACTGACGAAAGCTATGAGCGTGCACCAAAACAGTGAAAGTGCTGGCAGGACAACTGGAAGCTGCATAACCAAAGAGCTGACGGCAACAGCAGAGCGAAAAGTGGTTCCTGCTCAAGAGGCAACTTCCAGGACTGAAAAATGAAGCCATTGTTGAAATGCCAAAAACTGGAGTTCCTTGAATGACCACTTGAGGCTGCCTCAGAGAGCGTGTCAATCCCTATAGACCCCCATGTTAAAATGTCTAACTCTACAGCAAAAATTATCACATTAACAGCCCGGTATAAAAAATGGCTTTGGTCTCTACAGCTTCTTTCCCTGTTAACGACAACTGTACTCACTTGTTTTAATTGTTTTAAGGCTTAAAGTTATGTATAAATAAGGGTGTGGTTGCTTCAGATGACAGGTGGGTGCCATCCATGGACAGTCCACAGCCCAGAAACTTATGCATGGGTCTCCACTAAAGCTCTATGTCTTTGCTTATGTTTGAATTATCTAAAAGTTAGGTGGAGTCAGGAACTTCCAAGATGGCGACGACCAATGATCTAAACTGGAAACCTATGGGTGGCATCATGAAAGGTTCAGCCTTCATATACCATTTATGTTCCTGCTGCACACATATAATCATTTAAAGCAATGATAAGAGTAGCTAGAACTACTGATAGTGACGTACAGTAAGTTCTAAGTGGTGCAACATCAGATCATCCTACAATAACCAGCAACTCACCATCAAAGTCCGCAGCAAAATATCACAAACAGTCTTAAATGTAATGCAGTCCAGTCTATCCCCACCATCCACTATGACCACAATAATAAACATAAAGCATTTCTGTCAACACCAACAAAAAAAGAAGCTTCAAAAAGAAGAATTTACAACAGAGCTGTTGTTTAGGTTTGTATTTGATTTCACGGTTGTACATATAGAATTGGCTGGTGAGCGTACGTACCGTAAATATTTTCTCCATGAAATGTAAATAATACGTAACAATATGCCAAGAGTCAGAAACCAGCAGGCCGTGTACCAATATTTACCGTTGCAATGTAATTTGATATTTTTTTTTCCCTTCCTGAGCTGCTGTACATCAAATCCTAATGTGGCCCTGCACACCCACACAAGTGTTTTCACTTCCACTCTGATTAGATTCCTCGGATTCTGCTCAGGTTGACAGTAGGTGGAGATGGGTATTACACGAGCTCCTCAAATGCCATTACTAAATAAACGAATAAAAAATAAAAGCCAGAAATGCAAAACAAAAGAAAAGTAGTTTGAAAGTTTTTAAGTAGACATAAAGGGGCAAGAAAACAAAGGACGAAGTGATGGACGTTTGGTAGACGCCCACGCAGTCCTGGGGAGAGGTCTAATGAGTCAAAGTGAAAACACCTGGATGACTGTACCACACTGTGTCCAGCGTCTACATGTGGGCACAATGATCCAAATATAAAACACATTTAAATGGGATTAATTTATAGCGTGCAAAAGCCTACTGTGCCTCATTCTGCACCGGGCTATTTAGAGACCGCACGTGATGCTGAAGCAAAGTTTTATAAACCATGGCATCATTTAACCAGCACTGACTGTGTCCCACACATGGAAATTAAGACAAAACTATTTTTGTTTTGTTTAGTTTCGCAGCTAAAAAAAAAAAGAGGGCACACTAGCCTCTAAAAGGTAAGATAAACACAAGTGTGATCATTTCTTCTCCTATCTGTAGCTCTTTTTCACAGCTTTTCTCTATTGGTGGATGCAAGTGTTGATTAACTGAAAGCTGAATAGGAAGTTCTCTTTATAAAGTATAAATAGGCTGCAAGTAATGAAATTAACGATGGCTGATGATTC
The DNA here is from genome assembly GCF_000690725.1 of Stegastes partitus. Classification (NCBI taxonomy): domain Eukaryota; kingdom Metazoa; phylum Chordata; class Actinopteri; family Pomacentridae; genus Stegastes; species Stegastes partitus. The sequence goes on along the minus strand of NW_007579361.1, from coordinate 75,599 downwards.
CATTAAGCTGCTCTCAGTGTCAGGATCCCGGTATTAGTTATGTGTTCCCACTATCACGGCCCAGGTGTGTTTCAGCAGATAAGGCTGGGCTACGTAACAGGGCAGCAATGCAGTGAAGAATGCAGAGCTGTGAACTCACTGAACCCCAAAATGTGCCGGCGGGTCTGAAAGCATGTTATGTTTTAAAAAATTGTCAAAATGATGAACCGTTTACTAGAGCTAGAAAAAAGAAAAAGAACTCCTGGATTTCTAACTTTTTTTATTTTCCTTGAACTGTTCATCTGTGATGTGATATTTCATTTGGAAAATTAACCGAATCTAAGCTTAAAATCAAAATATGTCATCACAATTACTGTAACCTATAAGCGTCACTAAAAAAAGAAAAAATATCCAAAAATAAATCATTTGCTCTAACCTGATTCTGTCAAAAACACAAAATTCTGCAGTCCTCAGTGTAACCAGGGAACCATCAGTGACTCAGCTATGACCAACAGTCACATGGCAAAAATTCAGAGATGTTGGCTGAACTGCAGACTGTGTTTACACGGAGCAGATAGGAGACAAATATGGAAACAAATTAAAAATGTACATTTATGAAATATCTCAAGTATGTAGAGACCTTTATCATCCAGCAATGGGACACCTGTGGCCACTTGGAAATATGATGTACATGTAAATTCTAAGCTTTTAAGAAATGCAACTTTATTTCTCATTTCAAGACATTTTTGAGTTCTCTCTCCTTCTAGTCATGTTTTCATAAAGACTTCATGTTGCTGTGACAAATGTGACAGGAGCTAAAAACAGCTAGAAACTGCTTGGGAGTCAGAGGATTAAATGGATTGAAAACAATATAAAGCTAAAGCAGGATGTAAGTAAGACAATTCCTGGGTATTTATTTCATGTTCGACAAGGCAGCAGTTCCTCCTTCTCTCTAGTCTTTGTGCAAAGCAAGTCTTGGACTATATCGTCTCTACAGAGGACAAAAAGTGTCCCGTCAGACTGTGGGTAACACAGCAAACGAGCCTAGTCCTCAAAATGGTGTATTTTCTTCCAAACTCCAGCACTGCAGGTTGAGAGAATCAGACTTTTACTGCAGATTTTTTTTTTCACTAGCTGAACCTGTCAAACAAAAAATGAATTTTTTCCGTCGGATAGAAGAAAGAAAAAAAATACAAAAATTCCCTGACAGACTTGTTTGGAGATCCACAACATGTTAACAACTGTACAGTGTGTTGTAAATCTACCACAGCACATGCCCTCCTTCGAGCAACATCAGGCTACTAAAACAGAGTTAAGTTTTTCACTTCTGTTTCTCTTTTGTGCGCTGCATTCTCGTGATAATCATGTTCATGTGAGGAATCCTATTTCCTATTTCTACTCTAGTCTGTTTTGAGTTAGTTCATTACTACAGTGAGCGCGCTGCGTTTGTGCGTATGTGAACATTTTTCAGAATCGAGAGCATCGTTTGACCTCGCCGTGCTGCGTGTGATATGTCAGCGTGGCCCCTGGCACGCATGTTGTATAGACTTACACACACAGAAAGCACATATCCACACAAAATCCCTGCTGCAGTCTTTTCAATACATCCAGCCTGATTCACGTTAACCCATAAAACATGTCTGACATATTAATCAGGTCTGCATGTGGGGGTAGCTCTACTATTGCTCTGCCGTTCGGGGGAGGGCTCTCATTGGGCCATCTTACGCATCCTAGCGGCCAATAAGAGAAGGCTGAATCGCTCCTCTCCTAGCAACAAGACTCCTTTTCTCTGAGCGGTGCAATCAGCAAACTGACACCCATAATTTTACAATATGAATAATTGCAACTTTACAGCTTTGCAGCCGAAGCAGGGAAACACAAGTTTGTCCTTTTCCACATCTTGGGAACATCTTTGTTTTCTATCCTCCTGTTTTCTCCCTCTCCCTCCTCTTCTCCATCTTGGCTGCAGCTCTGTCTCCGAGTGCATTCAGGCAGCTCCTGTCTTACCATCTTAAAGGAACAGCCCTGCATATTTAAGGGGTTTTTTTTCTCTCTCTCGGTTCAGGGGCATTGTGGGTAATGGTCTGTACTTGTTGACCTCACAGCGCTGAATGGCGGGGCCTCTCTCAGGAGGGAGAAGGAATACCTTGGCACAGAGCTATCATTTCCCCGAGACACTACCAACCTCTCAGCTATGAGCTTCTCTCTCTGTGCAGACGTTGCAGTCGCAGCTCTGCTTGTTTAACAGTTTCAACTAAAAAAAAAAAAAGAAGCTATAATAAAAGAGAAGGCTGAATATTTTGAGATACAGTATTTGTCTAAAATAGAAGCTAAACAAACAAGAGATGAAAGACAGTAATGAGGAAATGTCATGTTAGATGAAATGGAGGCTTGATTAAAGGTTTGCTGTGATCTTTAATGACTTGGCTGTGGCTCTTGCACAGCACCTGTTGCCAGGCTACAACACTGCACGTGTACATGGCTGTCCGACCCCTGACCCTCAGTGCATTCCTGTCCTTGCCCCTCTGGGAGTTGGGGAGAGCGGAGCACATGTTACTCGTCTGCACAGCAGCCTCAGACAGCCAGAAATACGTTGAATTTTTCAGCTATCGTATGGCTCGTAGCGAGCTCAGGTGCGGGTCACAGTTTGCTGTGCTAAGAGGCTGCATATATTCTTTTATGTCTTTGTGAGCTGCAGGCGAGCTAGCTATCGGCCTCAGCCTTTGGACACTAGTGTACTGAAATTAGACGAGGAAGCTGCAGGGTTGGATATCTGAAGAGAGATGCCCGCACTCAAGTACAAAGACTCCGTCTCATGGCTGTGTGAAATTTGACATGAGGCAATTGTAGGGACAGTCCCACACTTGCTAGACTTCTCAAATTTAGCAGAACAATATCTCATGGTTATTATAGGTCAATTGGGGTGGGATACAGAAAGCGTCTGGCAGGTTGAGAAGCAGATAATTAACTAGTCGTATGACCTCCCGTCCGTTTCGGCATCTTCCGTCGAGTCTCTGAATTGTCTAACAGCAGGAACAACATCCCCCACAAAGCTCATTTAGCCCAGTTTCAATGAAGACAGACAAGGAGAAAGCGCTCTCTCTTTGAAGTGTGTTCCCTCCGTCCTGCGTCTGCCCCACCTCCTGTCCGGCGGATCAAACCGTTACAGTAGGAGCAGCTCGAACACACAACCACTGTTCAACCTTAGGTGACCCTTGCTCTCATCAGACCCGCCCTCCTCTGGAGGAATGCTGCTGATGGGAGTTTTTAATATTCGCCGGCACTGTGTGCCCTCAAATTTGGCGGTGCGGCGTTAACACAAGCTGACACCGCAGATTAGCCACAGACATCAGGAATGCCGCGGCCTTTTTGTGCCACGTGGACTTTGGCCAAAAGAGCCTTTGGTTGCAATGGCCACAGAGACCTGTGAAAAAAAACAGTCCACGACAGAAAGACGGAGACTCCTCGGCGTGGTCGTCTTAATGCTAGCTAGCCCGCGAGCTACAGGTGGGTTTAAGCTGAGACACAAAAGATGAAAAATATCTAACGCACACTGCCGATGGTGAAGGCCAATGTGGGTTTTTGTGATTTCTTACTCAAAATAAAAGTCTTAAAACGTGGATGGGCTTTGTTTAACTGGAGAAATGCTTTGTGCTTACATGAGAACAATGAGAAGAAAACCACAGGTGAACATGAACCAGCAAGAACAGGATTAAGGGAGGATTGTTTTGGATGCCTTCTTTCTTATGCAGCAAATCCACTCAATGGGTGTTGCTATAAACTGTGTGTTTATCTTTACAGGAGGATCTCTATGGATCAAGACTGTTGACGTACCAGTACCTTACTGGCTATATGAGTAATTGCAACAAGCACTCAAACAACAAAAAACAAAAAAAAGAACAGATATGATGCCACACGGACACAAAAACAACAGACCTCATTGACAAAGACAACAGTTTTTAAAATGAAGTACACACTTGAAGTTTCAATTGCGATTCAATCCTTTAAGCCCCGTTGAAACTGAGCAGCTTTAGGTATTTATCGGCACAGACGCGCTCTGACAAACTTTCCTCAGCCCACACTGATCTGATTTGATGATAGTCTGAATAGCAAATGCATTCTTGAGCATGACAAGATGACCAGCTGATGTCTGGAGCACGGTATTTACATGCAGCACATTTCAAAGGTTACATGTGCGGCATGTTAAAATGTACTGACCTTACAGGGCGACCCCGTAGTTAAGTGGTTCAGGTGTATAATGACATGGGTGTTAACGCTCCGAGCAGCGAGTCAACAGCTCGAAACCCAGCATTGTCAGCCTCCTGTTCTTCTCCCGCATATTCTCTGTGTCTCACTACTATCTCTTTCAATAAAGGCACAAAGCAAATATATATGTGTGAAAAATGTACAATGCTCTCTCTGCTGTGCTTTTATTACAGCAGCTCGCAAATGGAAACAAATATGTTTGCTGAATGAAAAGACGCGCTGGGGAGCGACTGGATGTTTGCACTGTGGGACCTCCACCGACAGAATTCTTTAGTTTAATTCAATTTCGTTCATCGAAAACGCCCTGATTTTTTCATCTGCTGTGACACATGAGAAATAAAAGCACGAGTTTAAAAAAGGTAACAAATAGTCCAAATAAATGAGCCAGGTTTTTTAATCTGGCAGATATTTCATCCTCGGGTGAGTCTCAGTAAGGTGATTATCATTATTACTCTGTGAGATTCTGCTCAGTAACACTACAGTAAAAGCCGGTTTATAGAGAAAATGAATTTATTGAGGAGCAGTGAGTTGTTTCATTCTCTGAAACCCAAAACCCACCGGTGGATTTGCGAGACACGTTATCACAAGAATGAAACCATTTATCAGGGCCAGAAACTGTAAAAACAGAAAGAACGTTTAACTTCTCGTTTGGTCCTTTAAGTAATCACGTGTGACACGCAGCTCTGTCAGGAAAATGAACCAAAATCTCAGCTTAAAATTGTGACAGTTCATCAAAATCTATTAATTCTTTAACAAACGAACAAACAAAAAAAATCCCCCCAAAAATGACTCAGCTGTGACCAACTGTCACATGACTAAAATCCAGAGATTTTTCAGCTGAATTGCAGGAAGTGTTTACGCAGATCAGAGTGGACACAACAAGGGAGACTGAGAGGGACATAAAACATACTGGATCACTAAAATAAATGCAACACAGATCAAAAACAGTACATGGAGAAGCAAGCTGTCAGCAAATTGCTGGAACATACATTCAGCATGGTGAAACACCTTTGTAGAGTTGTGTGAAGCATTCCTAGTTTGTAGAGGTTGTAAAAACGTACGTAGACAAATATCTACAGCATGCAGAGCCACCGTTTTAACACCTGTGAGCACTTCTTTCAATCTTTTTACTCAAAATATCCACAGAAATTCAACTTTTTTCCCCTTTTTTTATGATTGATGTTTTATACAGCACAAAAAAACCCCACATTTTTGAGTTTTCTCCTCTTCTGGCCATGCTTGTCCTGTTCCCATACAAGTGTTGGACTTTATATTGCAGTGGAAAAATTAGCGCGCAGTGCAAAAACAGAGTACAAATGTGACAGGAGCAAATGACGCCCACTTTTTCAAACACAAATCATTTGAGTGGCAAATTTGCGGTTGTATTCAAGCAAACTGTTGCCGCACACCTTCTGCTTTCTGCTCATTTCTACATGTTTGCCTGCATTCTGCTGCTCTCTGTAATTACTGTACAGTAGGAAAAAGGATGACATTTCGAAATTGTTTTAACAAAATTCTAATTCAGTAAGTGGGAGGCCTCAGCTTCTGCTTCAGTTATTTTCAGATACAGTTTTAGTAGAAGAATGTTTGTCCAAGCTGTCATGTTTTTTTTTGTTTTTTTTTATAGTTTGAAACCCTGTTGGCCAACATGCAACGCTGGCCAAGCAGCGCAGGAGGAGCTTTCAGTCATTGATATTAAAATTAATAGCTAAATTAACACTAATGCACTCCCTCACAGACTGAGCATTTAACCAAGACAATAAACAACAATGATTGACAATTTGTTGAGGCTCTTTTACACAAATTATAGATCTAAATGTATTTTATAGCAGCATCATTAACTAAATAATTGTTTTCTTCTTTAGAAGAGGTGAAACTGAAGCAGACGTCCCAGCCTTGCTTTAATTTTCAGTGTTTCATAAGCAGTTTTCCTGTAAATTCCCACTGAATTTATGAGGAAATAGCCAATTTAAAGCCTGAAATGAACTTCATGTGGCCACTTGGACACTATCGGCCACCAATGAATTTACTGCTAAGTGAAAAGAATTTGTGGCCTCGACTGAGACAACACTGAGGAGCATCATTCAGCACCTTGCTACTGAAACTAAGTGACTCTGCCTATGTTTTCAATATAAACTGGTTAGAAATCAGTGAATAGGATAATTACACTGACACTAAATAGACAAACTTCCAAATAAAAATCAAATTAGAAAAAGAAGACGGAGGTGTCGGCCACACACCAAACTTTAAAACCACCAAGTGCAGGTCAGGAGAAGTGAGGGGGCTTTCTGTAGGCCATCAGACCCCACTTAAGAAATAAACAAGATGAGAAGATTAATACATTGAAAGAAAGGAAATAAGCACAGTTCTGTAGATGTGCCAGGTCTACCAATGACAGATGTTATCCCTGTCATCATTAAATGTCACGATGTGAAAGGAGAATCATCCAGACGACGGGTTTCAGGCACTTTACCAGCGAGAGACACAGGTTGATAAATTAACAACTAACATTTGACTGTTATGCAAATACATGGCATTTTAAAATATTAGAAACAGTGACCATAAGAGCAGAAACAGTCTTCTACTGACTGATTTGTGTATCAGTTTTAGTCCCTTTGGAATATCGGTTGTTGTACCTCAACTTCTGCAACGCAAGCTTATGTGTTATCAAACTGGTAATTGTGCCTTTTAATTAAACTAAACTTTTCCTGTTTTAGATCAGGTAGGGTTACCAAAATTACTTATATTTGCTAAATGTCAGAAAAATGAGAGAGAGAATGTTTTAGAGATTTTTTTTTTAATTACTTTCTTCAAAATCAGAAGTTTACATACACTAAGATTACGATGGCATCAAACTATTTAGGAAAGCCCAGATGATGATGTCATGGCTTTGGAAGCTTCTGATAGGTTAATTGACAACATTTGAGCTAATTGGAGACACATCTGTGGATGTGTTTTAAGGCACACCTCAAACACGCTGCTTCCTTTTGTGACAACATGGAAAATCTGAAGAAATCAGTCAAGATATCAGGAAGACAATTGTGGACCTTCACAAGTCTGGTTTATCCTTGAGTACAATTTCCAGAAGCCTGAAAGTTCCACATTCATCTGTTCAGACAATTATATGCAAGTATAAATACCATGGGAATGTCCAGCCATCATAGTGCTCAGGAAGGAGACGGGTTCTGTGTCCCAGAGATGAAGTGTTTTGGTTAAAATGTGCGTATCGACCCAAGAACAAAAGCAAAAGACCTTGTGAAGATGCTGCTGAAGCTGGTAAGACAGTGTCATTATCCACAGTGAAACCAGTCCTGTACCGACATGGACTGAAAGGATACTCAGAGAGGAAGAAGACATGACTCCAAAAGCAACATAAAAAAGCCAGATTACAGTTTGCAAATGCACACAGGGACAAAGACCTCTTTCTGTAGAGATAACCTGTGGTCTGATGAAACTCAAATTGAACTGTTTGGCCTTAATGACCATCGTTACATTTGGAGGAAAAAGGGGGACGCTTAAAGCCTGAGAACACCAAGCACGGGGGTGGCAGCATCATGTAGTGGGTGTTTTGCTGCAGGAGGGACTGGTGCACTTCACAAGATAGATGTCATCATGAGGAGAGAACATTATGTGGAAATATTGAAGCAACATCTCAAGACATCAGCCAGGAAGTTAAAGCTTGGGCACAAATGGGTCTTCCAAATGGACAATGACCTTCAGCATGCTGCCAAATTAGTTACAGAGTGGCTTCAGAACAATGTTGTGGAGTGGCCATCACAAAGCCCTGATCTCAATCCTGTAGAACAACAAACCTGACTCAGTTCCACCAGTTCTGTCAGGAGGAATGGGCCAGAAATCCAGCAAATTATTGTGAGAAGCTTGTGGAAGGAAACCCAAAACATCTGACCCAAGTCATACAGTTTAAAGGCAACGCTACCAAATACTAATAAATAAACAATAATAAATGTATGTAAACTTCTGACTTTGAAGAAAGTAATAAAAAATTCTCCAAAAACTTATCTCTCTCTCATTATTCTGGCATTTAGCAAATAGAAATAATTTTGGTAATCCTACCTGACCTAAAACAGCAAAAGTTTAGTCACATTTAATGTCAGATAGTGAGAAAAAAAATGGTTATATGTTATATATATTTTATGTTATTATGTTTTTATACAGTGCATGTAAACTTCTGGTTTCAACTGTGTCTGATCTCCTGTGTGTGGACAAAGTAATGAAGATATTTCTTTGTTTCGCTTGTGTCAGGGTAATGTGTTCAAACCACACAGTCTTGATGGAAAGTTCTTCATGATACACATATACTTAAAAAAAAAATGATATAAACAAGAACTAAAAAAAAAAGTTGGACTTTGTCACTGCAAATGAGGCTGTCAGGATGAAAACAAGCTAACATTTATTTCCATATAAGTGCGATGAATGTGGAAAAAAAGGTAAAATATTTCAATTCTGATTTTTAAACCTGTCACAATGAATCACCACAATTGATGATACTGATGCTTAAAATTAGTGAACATCAATATGTCAAACTGACACATGGTTTTTAATGTTTCTAAAATGCTTTAACTCATTATAAAAAATAATAATAATAGTTTCCCTTCATTATCATTATGAAATTACTGCATCATGACGCCATTTAAGGTGATTGGTCGACTGCACTCAGTGACACATTTTAACCATTAGAACCTGATGGAGGCACTTTGTGTCCAAAATCGTATCCTTTCTTCTGAACTGAATTGCTCTGGAAATATATTTTTTTGCAGCGAGGTGTAGCACATATAAAATAAAAACAAATGACAATGGAAGTTGCTTGTCTGTGTGATGAAGTGTCAGCGAGAAAAAAATCTTTTTGAATTTACACCAAACATTTGCCTGCAAGAAGAATACTGTATGTGAACACTGCAGCAAATCATGTCCATTAAGTATGAAGCATAGGTCATATAGTATCCCACCATCACAGCTTTCTCAATCTTCTGATATTGCCTGATTCCAGATAATCTCCCCAACGTAATTATCAAAACATTTCTCTACTGTCTGATACATGTAGAAAACTAGCACAGTTTCATAATGCAAAATATGTTTTCCTTGATATAAAGGCTAATAATCAAAACAAAAATCTGGAAGCAATATCATATCTAAAGATCTGAATGTTTTGAAAAAGGTCCGGCATGTATGGATGCAGAACTTGAAAGTAAAGGCAGTAAAGTTATCCTGGAAATAAAACCAAGAGCTGCAGCAGTCCAATCCAAGACTCTGACAATATGGGATTACTTCATATTATCACAAAATAAATCACTGTGCAAACGACTGATGGTACATCACAGCAGCACGAGTTCAATGTGTGAACACCTGAAGAGACGGAGAAACCACATGGGTGCTATCCTGGAAGATGCATCGACAGAAAAAGACAAACCCACTGCAGCATTTTAGTATCTTTCGTCCTAGTAGCTGCTAAATAAACTCATAAAGCTCAAAACGGAAAAACAATGAAATGAATTCATCGGAATGGGCAATTAGATTTTTTGAGGAAAATTATTTGTTTAGATTAACTGATGGAAGAATTGCCTTTGGTGGCAGAGAGACACAAAGAGACAAATCAGAGTAAAAACCCAACAAAGGACAATTGGAAAATTAATAAACAGCTATTAATTATTTTTGCACAAGTGCATAATTTTGACAAGATATATTAATTCCATCTCCGGCTGAAAACTGTGTTTAACTGGAGGCTGTTATTACTTTACACACAGGTGCAGCACAGATTGTAGGTTATCAATGTTATGTACCTGTAGTCATATCATTATTTGTCACATGCGCTGTATTTTTAGATCAACAGCGTTTATCTCGGCCTCGTCTAATCCATAAAATACATGTACGAGCACAGGAGCGCATAATGTCTGATGGAGGTGTGTGCACCAGTAGTTACAACCCATCACTTTATCACCAAGCCGCTCTTTGACACCACAAACACGACATAAATGCGTCCGGGATCATCCCCGACCTCCACATACAAGGGTGTGAAAATGACAGACTGGATCAATACTTTGTTTAGCCTGAGAGCAGCTGCTGACGGGGAGCCGAGATCACAAGAGCTCAGTTTCAACGACCACACTAGCAGCTGCACCGAGACGCTCAATGCAGGGAAGGGACCTGAGTTTGGGCGGATGCCTCGTGCGGCGAAAAAGCTCCATCTGCTCCCTCGAGTCTTGGATCGTTCCTCAGCATCAGACTAATTTTTGAAAAGTTGCCCGGGTGTTTGTTATCGAAGCGCGCGGCCACGGATCACCTCAGAGCTCAAACTGTCCGGACTGCTCGAGGTGCCAGTCACAAGTGAATAAACACAGTCGCGTGGCGGGAGGAACTGAAATCCTCCTCAAATCACTTGTGGGATTGTTTTAATGCATCAAATCACATGTAACAGCAACAGGCGAGAAGAAAAGATGGAGGCAAACTGCAGGGCTGACTGTGAGGATTGGTGGACGGGGGGGGGGAAGAGTTTGCCTCCGAGTCTTTATGCTTCAAAAAAAAAAAAGATCACATGCAAGGCCCTGGTCTCATTTCTATGGCAACCTGAATGCTATTATCGTACCTTGCCATTCATTATGAAAGGGGCTGGGAAACAGGAGGAAAAGTAATGAATGGGCGTAAAGAAAAAAAAAAAAAAAACTCCACTGTGCAGCGTAGCACTGGAAAGTTCACTGACACTTACTGCATTAAGAGTTTATTAATGCAAAGGATATAGTGTTGTCTGACCGTGACTGAGTGGGTGTCAGGAAAACATGACGCCAGAAACTTAAACATGAGTCAAGAGATAATGAAACAGATCAAACATGACAATAATGTGATGCTAAACATGCACATCAGGACGGCAGCGGTGGTGATAGGTGTTAATAACGTGTGCACTACTTGGCTGCATCATGTGTGTTGGACAGTTATTGGATTTAAAGGGTGTAGAGTTTGATAATTCTTCTGTTTGGCTAAAGTCAGCTGTCTTCTGAATTAGTGACCAAAAAAAAAAACATCTGATAGTTTTCGTTTAAACAACATATTTACAAGAATTTTAAATGAAGCTTTAAGTCATTTAGCATAACAAAACAATTACCCATACTTAAAATGAGATGCATTATGGGTGGAACCAAAAACCTGTCTTTCTAAACTGTATTCCTTTTAGCCTACAATCTTCTTCCTTCATACTCATTTGTTAGAGACATCAGTAGTGTCCAGCACCAAATTAAGTCTGACACAAATGCACCGTACAGACAGGAGAAGCAGTCAAGACCCAAGGAGCAAACGTCGCTTTTTTTCCGAAGCGTTGGCGCATGTTGATGCAGGTTGACATGAGGAAATGAGACAATGGTGGATCCTGACCCACAGCTGCTGAGGAAAGACTGTGTGAAATAGCTCCACAGCACGTGAGTAATGGGACTTTGGTCTGAGTTTTTTTGTTTGTTTTTTTTTTGTTCCTAAGAGTATAATCGCTTTAAAAAATGTTTAAAGGGTCATAAATCATTGTAAATGCAATATAGTCAAGTGGTACTCAAGTAGAAGCACTGTCACATTACTGAAATATTACTCAACTACTAGTAAAACTACTGGTTTTAGAAATACTTGAGTAAAAGTGCAAAGTTTTCTTCTCAAAAATGGCTCACAGTGTTGGTTACACACTGACTGTTGATGGTTAATGCATCAGCAGCAGCAATCGAAATGGGAGATCGAGGTATGAAATTTGTTTTCTCAACAAATATACAGATGAAGTAGGAATTTTGTCTGTTGTAATAAAACTATAAAATGTGTTTTTTAACCTGCAGACAACAGTATAAACTTCCCCCAGTGCACTAAAAGCTAACTGGCAGGCAGCAGGCCTAAAACTCCTGGACACACCAGCATATCTTGCACACTTGACTTTCTTAACCTTTGGTTCAGTTTCATCAGGAGCTGATTTTCAATGCTAACAGTCTTTGATCAGTCAGTGTTCACCTCTCCAAATCTGTCTGTTTCAGCAGTTTTGTTGTTGTTGTTGTTGTTGTTGCTTTAAACATATGTGATGGTTCTTAATTGCAATCAGAAATCCTGACATAAATGCAGGAATGCAGGTTTGGATATTGATTCAAATTGTTGGCCCAAAGAGGGGCAGAGCTGCAACAGTAATTGATGAACTGAATGATTACTATTAAAAGAAACTATGAAATGAATCAGAAACTACTTTGATAATCAGTTTATCCATTTGAGTTATTTTTTTCCCAGAAAAAATATATTTAATTAGAATATTTCCTGGTTTATTTACTCCTCTATGACAGCAAACTGATTATCTTTGAACTGTGGACAAATAGAGGCATATGAGGGCGTCGTCTTGGCTACATTGATCAAACTTTAATTGACTAAACAACTAATAGAATAATCAAGAAAACAACCAATCAATGAATTAATCAACAATTAAAATAATTGTTAGTTATAGCTCTACTCTGTAGCAAACTCTGATTTTAAAATTAGCACATTACATAGTGTAATGCATAATATAAAGTAAGATTAAAGTACTCCAAAAAACGACTAACTCACTGGAACAGGAGGAGCTGTAATTCATTCCTTCCACCTCTGAAAATAGTAAATGTGGAGGATGTGTGCACTTAATCCAGAATGCAAATAATGAAAAACTCACCATGTTTAACAGCTGGGATTGAATGACTGATTCTACTGTGAGAGAGTTGAATGAGCAGGTCTGAATATCTTTTAAGTACTCAGCTTCTAGTTCTGTTCATGGGGTACACAGTGAACACAGCAAAACTGTGCGAAATTTAACCAAAAAAAAAAAAGTCCTATTTTATTTCCCAGTTTTAGATACTCTCAAAAAGAATATAAAGGAAATATTGACCCTTTTAAAAATGTTCTGCTCTGAAAGAAATAAGTGAATGAAGGGATAATATACAAACCACTTTGGCTTTCTAAGTACATTTTCCTTCCACTCTGCTGACCACAGTTAAAGTAGGATAATTTCACTGAACCACAAGCAAAGCATCTCCTATATCCAAATTGAAAAGAGTTTAAGTTACTTAAATCGCACTGTGACTAAACTCTGCAGAGATATTTTGACTTTGCTCAACTGTATACGTAGCTCAGTACTGTATGTTTGTTATGACGCTGTTAATTTAACCCATTAAGCTTATTTCATTGTGGAGGAACAAACTGCTTGAAATGAAACCTCAAAAAGAAAGTGGCAACAGAAGTGAAACAAGTCGAAATACACACGACCTGACATAACTGTTTGCAGACACAGAAACATGTGGGAGCAAGTTAGCCGCATTAGAAAGATGATTTAAATCAACTCTTAATTATTCAGTAAGTTGTGAGTGTAGTAAAATACATGTGAGCGCTGACAGCAGTGCTGCTGCTGCTGCTAACTGTGTGAGAGGAGTTAGTGGGGTTAGTGTGACAGTGCATTAGCAGCCAGAGTCCATTCTCTGCGTCCCCAGAGAGACCAGAGCGGGCATATTAACATTCTCCTCAGAAGGGCCACAGGATCTGCCTTCAATGCCGTCTGACTCCAAACAAAAGACGGTGTGTTTTTGTGCGTGTGAGCGTGCATGTGTGTGCGACACCGACAGGCTGAGAGTGTGTGCGACTGTGCACAAGACGAGGAGGAAAAAGCAGCTAGGAGGAACAAGGGAAACGCTCCACAGCAGGAGGAGGAGGAGGAGGAGGAGGAGAGGAGTTTCAGATATGTGCACTGTTACTAACTGTGTATAGGTTTACATCCCTCCTCAGGCATACAGTAAGCACCAGAATGTAAAACTGATCAACAATTCAGTAGTCGATTCATTTTCTTTTCACAGTTTCAGGGTAAAATATTCAAAACATTCAGCAAATGAGCCTTGTTTTTAAAAAGGGGTTTTAAAATCCATCTACCGCTCATTCATTTCATCTCATGGACGAACATGTACTCAATGGATCCAAAAATCGAAACCTGAAGTGCGACATTCTTACCCCACAGAGGTATTACAGGAGCGTACTTGTACTTCAGTTTATGGCCGATCATTGTCATCAACATGGTTGTCAACCTCTCTGTCTCTGTCAAGGTTTTTTTGCTTTATGAAACTGGATTAGTTGCTATGCAAACTGTAACCAGGTGATTCACGAAAAAACTCCTCTTACTCATATACTGCTTCTATTTTTATTTATGCACTTCTGTTTATTTGATGTTCTTTGATGACTACTCCTCATGCCCGCTACATGTATTGGTTGTATACAAGGCGTAATATGTGAGAGGGCTTTCTTAAATTTGATTATACAGTAGGTACCAGGGCTGGTGCCGGGCTGCATCGTTGTCATACAGTACCCAGTAGCAACTGTAGACAACTGACTTCCTATGCATAACTCCAACATCTGGCCTTCATCACGGAGTGCCTGAAATCTTTCTACATTCCATGTGCAAACTGCACCATGTCATGCAATCTATGTCTACTCTGCTGCTGTGAAGATAATTCACCACAGTCTACCAGGAAAGGCAAGGCTCTTCTCTTCTTCGTGACTACAATATGAAAGCAATGCAGCAAGTCACCAGTTCTGCAGATATTTAGTCATAAGCCAAAGCACTGCACGAATTGAAGTTTTGACCTAGCGTTGGTGTTGTATGGAACAGAGGGATGTCAAAGTCTGCACCAAATTTCGTTGTTTAGACGTTCACCTTAAATTGAGAAGAACCAACCTGATGGTGGATAACTGGAACATTTTATGTTTTATTTTCGTGAGCTAATTTTTGAGGCCCTGAATTGCTGTAACTTAAAGCTCTACTGCATGTTATACACCACTTCTATTACTTTGATAACTCTTTGTTAAAGCACAATATGCTTTATCAAGTGCAGCGTCTTAATAGTTTGTCCTGTTAAGAAAAAAGTAATTAGTCATTGAAGGACCGACAACGTTTCAGTCCCACATCAAATTTACTTACCGGCCACTTGATTAGATACGCCTGCCATGCCATCCAGTACAACAGCTTAACCATAACTTCCATGTTTACACTGCTTCTGTATGATCTGTTTTGTTAAATGTTGTCAGAAAGGTGATAACTCCACTTTATGTTATGTCAAAGTGGATCGTGGTGACTGCATTACATTTACAGGTGTTCTGTTCCACTCCATTAACATGAAGGGGGAACAATATGAAGACAACTTCTAAATGCAGTTCAGCACACCACCACCACCACCCACCACGACATGACAAAATCTATTTTTGACAACGTCTACAAAAACTAAACATGTAGCAGCTTCGTAAAAGCAGAATTTATGACCGAGATGCTGTATTGGATTACACTAGATTTCACAGATGTCTCTAATAATACGGCCTGTGAGTGTAAATTCTAGCCACATATTTGAAACTGATATCAGGAGTGATTGAAATTCTTACCATTTTTTCTGCTTTGCCTTGAACCATCATACATGCACAATAAATATTATTTTTTATGTGCATACTTCTATGCATCTGTCACACTCAGCTGCTGGGAGAGAGGGTCGTCTACACTGATCTGAAAAGGTGAACATCAGATAAAAAGCTGACAACATTTTAACCCCGACGCAAAGCAGCCTTTGACCTTGAAAACACAGTCGCTGCAAACCTACAGCACACGTATATCCAGAGACACGAGTGAAAAAGTAAAAGCAGCAACCTCCGATACATGGATGTGTTCTCGAGGGACAGCTTGTTTTCTTCATGGCGTTTAAGATTTCATTAGTATGGTGTCTTCTTGGCAGAGTGTCTGAGAGGATCGAAGACCTTCTGAACTCACTGCTGTATCAGTCTGGCCTCCACCTACTCACATCCACTTGTTTTTCACAGTTCAATACAGCAATAGCATTACCATAAAGCTGAAATATACTTTCTGAATTTGTATTCTTCCCTTTACCATTTTATGTTCCCGCTGCATGAAAACCCATATCATCACAATCTCCTAATCTGTGCCTCTGTAGTACAACAAAAGCACTTAAAAGTGACAATTACAGACATTTTTAAATGATTTATGACACTGGATCATTATTTATCTATGCAACCTAATTATGTTCAGACATCTTCTGTGAAAACAGTGTGTTTGGAGTCAATGTGAGCATGTGCGAAGCAGTCATTTTATGATGGAAGTCTGCTCTGTGCACATATGGTCAAACAGCGCAGTTTCTGCCAAACAGAATTAGGAGGACTTTCTTACCACTGCTCAATTTCTCTCCCCCGCCCTCCCTCTTTCTCTCCCTCACCGTCTCTTTAAGGCACACACATTCACAAAGATAGCTCATATATGGGCTCATATATATGGGCTCCACGGACGCCTGCACAATCAGGGACAGATTGTGCTTCATATTTTTCTGTGAGAGGTGCATTTTTTTTTTCAACATATCCTGCAAAGAATAGATACCACTTTCTCTTAACATAATTTAAAATAATAAAAAAATCTGAGTTTACTTGTTTTAATAGATTTTGTATGGAGTGTTATGTTATGGTAAGCTACTCAGGTCAAGTAGGATCAAGTCATTCTGGTGACATATGTGGAAATGTTTTGCTCATTCAATCTGGTTGTGACATAGTGTGCATTTGAATTGTATACATTGTATCTGACAATATCAATGATGCCCTTTTTGAACGAATGAAAGTGTCACTAGACGCTGACAGAGTCCACAGCGTCCACACTGTGACAACCAATAACGCCTCCCTAAAAGTTCCAGGTGTGTCTCAGTGCATTGATAAAATGTGTGCATTAGCTGGGGTACAGCAGAGTGTTGTGATAAAGCTACGCAAAGGCAGGACTGGCATCGAACAAAACAACAGTGGCAGGAGAGAGACGCTAGCAAACAGTTGAGACTGGGTTAGACAATTTGGTTTGAGTGCAGCAGAGGCGGGCAGACTGGCAGCACAGGCAGTAACAAGATGGCGGCGGTCTGCAGCAGAGAGTGTAGAAAGCTCTGTCCAGGGAGAGAAGAGACAGAAAGCCATGAGCGTAACCTGCTCAGGGCACCTAAGTGCCAAGTATCACAGTGATTTGGAGCCGGTCCCTTCCACCGGGTGGGGCGGGTAGAGCGGCGCCAGCGCCCACAGGAGCACCGATAGGTGAAGGGGGTGCGAGAACAATGGAATGGCTGCCTCCCAGGCAGAGCTGCCGTACTGCAGTGATAAGGGAACAGGAAGGAGGGGGGGCAGCACAGGAGGTAGACACACCTGCTCCTGCCACTGGAGCAACAGCAGCTACTGTAACAAGCAGCAGGCAGAGACAGAGTGAGCTGGATTCAAACGTGAGTCCAGCCTCTCATCCAGCGACCAGAGGGCATCTCAGGACTCTGTGAGAGCGTGAACGAGGTCACAGCACAGGGGAGGAGCTGGAAATGACAGGCGAAGGAAAGCTGACAAAACCACACTCACTGACATATGCTATACACTCACATAACACACATGTTTATTCATGCATTTAGACATGAAAAATAAAACAGAAGCTGCATCTAAAATGTTGAATTTTTCTCCCAGTGGACGCAATAGATGTTTTCAGGGATTTACAGTTTACCCTCTTCACTTAGTGCCTTCAAATGTATTTTAATTTCAGGATGTGTTACCTGATGATAAACTACAATAAAACCCTATTAATCCTGTTTTTAACTAAATGACAATTATGTACACAAGCCTGCTTAAACCCTGCAGCAGCCTGTCCTCACATTACCTCTTCACTCGGTGAGTGACTGACAGCTATCAAGCTGTGTACATACGCTGCTCAGTTGTGAGATAAATTTATCTACACAGCATAAACCGCTGCCAAAAAATAATAAGAATTGCGTAATGCAGTCTATTTTTTCCTTTATCCCTAAAACTGGAAGCATAAGATCTGCTTGTTTTCTGCCAATCAAAAACCTCATAGTAATATAAGCTTTGTTTCCTTGTCAATCAGCTTCCCTTTCTGCAGATCCAGCTATTTTCATTATACCTGCCTGTGCTTAATACTGTTAAAAATAACATTCACACCAAGTAAGCACTGAAAGACCTACAGTCCTCTCAGTGGTCAGCCATTTTACAAGTTGAAGAGAAGAAAAAAAAAAAAACGTAGCAGAGGCCCGAGGACAAGGCTGTGATGGGAGCTCTTAATGATGTGTCATGTGCATGTGTATATACACACACAGTGATGGGAGCATAATGTGACTGGTCGGACTGAGCATGAGGAAATTAGCTGCTTTCATTTTGGTCAAAGCCATGACTTTTTCAGTCTGACGTCTCATATCATCGATCGGCTTACAAATATTCAGTACGTTTCTCGTTCCTTTCCTCCTTACTGTCTGTCTGGATGTTCTCCTTCTCTGCATGTTTGTGCTGAACCAGGCCAACACTGACACCATGACCTACTGCTGCTCCGTGTCAGAAAGCCCACTGAACTGAGACTCCACTTACATTTTAGCACAAACATTTGAATGTACACTAAATTTTGTAGTTTGTATATCGACATACATTAGATGTGAAACGTTCAGTTGATGTACTTCTACCGGTTTTGATGCAAATCTAGGAGTAACTTAAAAGTGTAGTTACAATAACAGATGTACACTTCCACAGGTAACATTTCTCATATGTTCATACAGAGCTGTCAGCAGCAGTCAAGTATTTCTGGCAAAGTGATGAAAGATCTAAGAGGAATCAGGTTGTTAACAGAGATTAAACATCTTGCAGACATCAGCAGTCACATTCTGCTGTGCACTTATTTCTCTATAAATAGGTTCTATTATCATATATTTGTTTAGCGTTACAGACATTTAGCTAACTTGCATTACATGCTGCTTACATGCTTTCCAACAGCTTCAGTCTCACACAGTAAGCTAAAGCCAGGCTGGGCAGACAAACTCTCAAAAAGATATGAAGTGCATGACAATGTGAATGAGTTGCACATTTACAGAAGCCATTGCTCATTTAGAATGTTTGGCCACAAAGTAAAAATGGCAATTGAATGAATCTCAAAATTTCTCGAAGATGCTGGATTGTACAAAAAAAATGGCAGCTGTTTGACTGTGATATGGATAAAAATGCCTTCAAATCAAAGCTAAAAAAAGAATCAGAGCACAAAGCTACCTGTCCCTCAACCACATAATCACATCCAATCCAAACTAATGAAAGAATGAGGACAAAACATCAAACAGTATCTCTGTTCAAATGCTGCTGAAGCTCCCTGAAAGACTGAGAACAAATTCAGAGCGGCTGAATGCATGCAAAGGGTTACATACAGTAAATGTGGATGAAGGGAGGGGAGAGCTGGAAATGAAGCTGTTACTGTGATCACAGATCACCAACCAATTATAGAAACAGACGATTGCCTCCGTACACATTTCAACACACTGAATGGCAGTTTTGGGAGAACTGTGAGCATCGCAGTCTAAATCCTTAACAGCTGAAGACCTGAAGTGGCCCCACATACAGTACTGCATCACAAACCTGGACCGCATGCTGTCACGCTGATCCTTCCCTCCAAAAACACCCATTAAAACACACTATAGCAGCTTTTTAATCCATAGTTGATGAGGGTGGCACCCTGCTGCACACATGTACAAGTATCTTACAATTCCCACTCAGTCGTGCATTGAGGTTCCCTATTCAGTACCTTTTACTCGCATGCAGCTAACAAATAGCACAGATTAGTACAGATAGAGATGATGATGTATATAAATATATATATAAAAAGAACGATGAGAATTTTCATGAGGTCAAACACAAGTGTACTGAGCTGTCAGTGTCACGCTCTCACCAGTACTTTGTGCTGCTCTCAAGATGAGGCATGAAGAGCCTGTGGACGGAGTAGTGGAACTAGGAAGAGTCGTGATGTTTTGTGTCTTCTTCTCTCTTTTATAAGGGAAATGCAGCCTAGTAAAGCACTGACTGTCCCTCTATTCATAAAGTAATTAGCACTTCACAGCCTAAGTATGCTACAACATTTCTTCTGCTACGTATAGATTAACGTATATTTTGTTGTCAGCATCTATCTGTAAATGAAGGACCACAGTCTACGCAGTACGGCGTATTTGCCTCTCTTGCAGTCTGAGTGAGGTCTTTGTGCGGTTTGTCCATGTTAGCATGTGTAACATTAGTCACTGTGGGTGTAACCTTAGTCACAAATTCCTCATTCATTCATTGTACCTGCCCAAAAATACAGGAATACCGTAAACGTGACAGCGTTTCGCCATGTCACCCCACCTCGTCTGGACATCCCTCCATCCCGGTCACATGTCCTTCATGCCCACATTCCTCTATCCATCTCCCCTTCTCCCCCACCCAACGCCCCACACGCTGTGCCTGCTTCTGGTCCTAAACCCTTTCATATCCTGAAAGGAACCCAACCTTCTTCCTTTTCGTTCCCCTCTATCTCTATTTTTGTTTTGGAGGTGGATCAAATGAACATCCTCTGTCACGTGCCGAGCTAAAAAAGCGACGCTGTCCTTTCTTTCGCTGCACTTGGTGTCTTTCCACCATGATAAGTCTTTTCCTTTTTTTTTTTTTCATTTTAGGCTATAGAGATGTGTGAGTGCCCCTCGCAGCTCCCAAGAACCCAACCCGTGCACATCACAGCAAAACGTCACAAGTTAGGGTCTCAGGGAATGAGAGAGGTACAAATTGCTTTTTGTCTGGCCTTCCCTATGCAACACGCAGTAGATCATCTGCTGCACGAGCACTGTGGCTGACTGGAGCAGACAATGGCAGCTTCCTCAATTCCTGGCTTTGTGCTCTGCTGTACCCTGACTCTCAGTTTTGTCACTAAGTCCAGTCCGGTCTTGGTAAGATTGTCCCTCACAGGTCTCGGTAAGGTGCAAAACCTGACCATGCATTAGCATTGCTTCGTCCATTAACACTTTGGTACTGTATAAGATGATACGTCTCTGGGTATTCTGCGCGTGACTCAAATACCAATGCACATCGTAAATCACAAGCATATCACATCACACATGAGGACGCCAATGTAATGCTGACCATGTATAATCTTATTGTAAGTGAACACACATATGCTGTACACACTGTACTGTAGTCATCACTGAATGGCCATACACACCCAGGCAGACAGCACTTTACTATCACATGATGTTCATAAGAACGGCTCTGCCTCAGCATATTTTGGCCTCCTTATCACTGCTACAGCCTGGCTCGGCCAGACCTGGTATGATAATCAGCAGCAAAACATCTTTAATTTTTCACTTAAAATGCTAAAATCCCACACCGTGCACACACGCAGCAGTACAAATCAGACGACAAGGACAGCAGCAGCAGAGACTGCCGACTAAAATCCATACCTAACGCTAAAAAATGCCAGAGCTCTTTACCACTTACTGCCTCTGTCTCAATAAGATCTCCTTACACACCAGGATAGTCAGTCCTCTGAGACCGCACCTGTCAATCATGCGGCTTTGACTTTATGGAAGGAAAGCTCATTCGTCAGGTGGACAGAATAAAAATCTGACTGCCCGCGAGACGAAGAGGAGGAGGAATAAGGAGGCTGGGAGGAGTGGTGAGATGAGATGCGAGGAAGGAGAAAAGGAAAAGAAGAAAACTCACCCAGCTGACCGAGGTGGCGGAGGCTGCCGCAGTCCTCTCTGTGTGTCTGCGCCGGTCAGCCTAGCACAGAAGAGAGGCTGTGGCCAGACAAAATGGAAAGAGAGAGATCTGCGAGAAAAACAGAACGCTGGAGAGAAAAGCAGAGGAAGATTTTAGTACTGCAAGCTCGGGCTTTGTTGAATGGATCGGTGGGGACCAGCACATGAGGCTGCTCTAGCAGATTGGTGCTGTCTAGCCGTCTGCTGCTCAGACATGCAAGACTGTACCATGTGCAGCCAGAGAGAGAGAGAGGCAGAGACAGAGAGCGAGATGAAAGGGAGGGCAGGTGTGAGGTTAAAGGGTTAAAGTAGGTGAACAAGAAACATAGCAGAGATGGCCTTAAATAGAAAAGTATTAAGAATGACAGTAAATGTAGAGGCTACCCACTTTTTTAAAGACAACAAGCAACAACAGAAAACGCAGCCATTTAAATCTATGTTAAAATAGCTTACGCAAAATAAGAATGCAGGAAGATGCAGTGCAGTGGGATCCAGCAGAAAAAAGGCATGCACAAGGGAAAAAAGAGCAGATCAATGGGCCTGTATCGCAACTGCACATGCATGCTGACGAGTACAAGGGAGCGAGAGCAAAAATACAGAGACAGACAAAAAAGAAAATGAGGAGGGAAAGAGCAGGGGCAAAAAAAAAAGCAATGTTAAAATACACTTAAAACAGGTAACTGTTTCTTTGAGCAAAAAGAAATTAAATGCAAATGCGCCAAAGTAACACACACACACATCCATGCCACATACATCCAATCGCGTACAATCTTAGCACTACCTAAAGTTGTCCGTAGGAATCACAGCTTTACATCAGACCTTAAAAACAAAACAAACAGACGGAAGTTCTTGTTATCATCTGATTTTTGCAGATAAGGTTAAAAGCTATGAAGCAGGCTCAGACACCGAGCGCCAAAACAGCCACAAGAGTGAATAATAGGAAAAAATGTGTAACGCCTGTTGCTGTAGTCCCTCTGCCTGCTGCTACTCACCCCTTCTTTCTCCATGTGACACTACTACCCATCTTTTTCTTCCTCTGTCTATCTGTCTGTCTGTCTGTCTCCTGGCTCCATCTGTCTCACATTTTCTTTCTGCTCTTGCTCGGCGCTTTAGTCTCGCTATATCACACCTCTCAGTCTGTGTCTCTGTATTTTCTTTCCCTCCTCTGCCTTGCATGCTTCATGGATTGCAGGCTCAAGTCCCCAGGGCAGACAAACTGTAGAGCCTCTGCTTGCCCCTCTGCCTGTTACGTACAGCATCAAAACAGCAGTAGCAGAGTGGGGGAATGAGAAATAAATATCATCCATTCATTTCCTCCCACAGCTGAAATCACTTAGACTGTAAAGGCCTGCTATATGCAGAGAAGGACAGATAAGGAAAGGTAGAGGCATACGGGAGAAAGTGCTAAAGAGAGCAAGAGCATTCAGTAGCAGAGGAGAGAAAGAAAAAAGGCAAAGATAGGCAAATAGGCAGTCACGTTTTTATCTTACAATGTTAGTTTTCACGCTCCTTTTCATTTAAGAAAAAAAAAAAATCCTTCTCCAGTCGACAAGTCCGGTATTCTGTTCCTGTCTCTCTCGCCCTCTGTGTCTGAGAGAGTGACTGGGTATTACAGCGTGCATGGAGAAAAGGAGGGTGGGAACAAGAGAAAAGGAGGGAGCAAGGAAGAGAAAATGCACCAGTTCAGAGAGCGGTAAAGGAAATGTAACTGGAAGCCTGGTGGTGCGGTAGCCTTATATTTTATCAGTATTAGTCACTGTAAAGCGCTAGGAAAGGCTTGTGCAAAAGGACGAGAGACAAGATGGTAGGAAAGCGAGACAAATGGGGAGAAGAGGGAATTACCGGAACAGGGTTTCTCTGACGGACAGCACACAATAGGCTGAGATCAATGACAGCAGAAAAATGGCCTGTGTGGTCCCACACTATCAGCCTCTTTCCCTCAGCTAGTGTAAATGGATTGATTTAACAGTGTATTCTCTTTCATTCTAAGGGTTTTCACTTCTTCAGCTCTCACCCACATTGTTCTTTATTTCTGACTTAACTATGATTAGAAACGTGTTCTTTTTTTGACTCTACTTCGGCCCTTTTTTTTTTTTTTTCTGAAGCAAATTAATTTGCCTGGACCACAGAGATCACATATTGTGATATCTAAACACATCACGTGCTCTTCGGTGCACTGTCAGGTCTCTTCATATAATCTCAATTTTACAAAGTGCCTTTCTTTACTCCACTTTCTCGCCACGCACAGAACTAACATTAGAACAGCTAAACGGGACTATTTATAGAAATTTTCAATGAAGGCAAAAACCTACACTTAGCTTCCACGAGGAGGGTGGGCTGTGTGTGCTGGGGGGGTCACTAGGGAGAGCTCCTGTATGCCTCCTGCTGCATACTGTAACACACTACCCCCATGGCCACAACAAAGCACCTCGCACGGAAAAAGGATGCAAATACGAAAACATTTTGCTTGCACTGTGACAAAAACATACGAAGCGGGGTAATTATGCACCGAGAAAATAAATAAACACAGTACATTCATGTCGTATCTACTGTAACCGAACGCTCGCTCTCTCTCTCGCAAAAGCTGCCCCGTACCAAGGGCCCCTTCTTCATTCTGGCCCACAGAGCTCCTTACCCCACCTCTATCGAACCCGGTGGCCTTGGGACAGAGAGCAAAGAGTTTAAGTGGAAACAGTCTTTCATCACCATGACACTCCCTGCTCCACACATCTGCACACAGCAGCATACCGCACTACTCGCACCGTCGCTCTCTAACGCGGCTGCATCCTGTGTCTTGTTGTATTTATTAGACTTGTTCAGAATACAAACTGTGTAAGGAGCATACTTAGATGGAACACAAATAAAGATATATACCAAATATTTTTTTTCAGCTATGCTATTCGTTAGTATATTTTACCAACAAGCCTGTATAAAAAATACAATTTTTTTTTTTTTAAAAGCCAAACTTTCTCAACGCTGATTTCATTTATATCATTTTATATTCAGCAGGAATATCTCCTAATAGGTGGCCATAACTGAAATTCCAACACCTTAAAGTGGGAGTTTAAAAAATGTGGAGTCCAGCAGAGATCAGAACGATGCAGCTAAGTGCTTCTGTAAGGAGCAGCAAACAGTCACATGGCTTGAGACAAAACGCAAGAAATTTATTTGAATACACCCCAGATTGGGCAATAAATCAGTGTATTTTACATTGCTGCTAGGAACCTAGCTGATTTCAGGGTTCTGTGGTTTTCTTGGTTTGAAGCAGTGAAAGTTGTTATTGGCTGTTTTGATCACAGCAGTGTCTTTACCACATAGCTGCACAGAGGAAATTTATCGTTTTGGTTAAGTGAAACTGAACTTTGTACATAATTGGCAACCGGGACCGTGTTCTTCCCCCTGCGGCTGTATGGTGTTTCCCTTCAGTGGCATCTCTTTCATTAGTGTGTCCCACAAACCTCACTGCAGCAGCATGTTGGTGCTTTTCACCCTCATTGTCCTCTGCTTTGTGATTGTTTGAATTTTGTATTCCTGCCACAAATAATGTCAAACGAAAGGCAATGTTTGTCATGCCAGTCCGTGCGGCATAATTTTTTATTCTATATGAGCCCTATAGAAAATGTTGGAAGAATTGAAAGAAATATCGAGAATTCAAAATCAATATTTTAGGGATAGTTACAAAAAAACACCTGACATAAAAGAATTAATTTTACAACCAAGCGATGAACCCGGCGCCCAAACAAACGTTGCACAGAAGTTGGTGTTGAGTTAAATAACCCATCAGTGCACAGAGTGAGTGGTGTTTCCTCAGGGAAAGCTAGGAGGCTGTACAGTTATCTCCTGTGGTGTCACTCTGAACTATACAACCTACTACCTCAGCCTGCGGAACACCGGAGGAAAATGCAGGATTGCTGCTTTGTAGGATGGGAGAGCAGATGGAACCTGCCTCTGCAAATGTGATTTCGCAGCATATTACGATAATGAACTGCATCGTGGCTGACATAATGATATCTATGAAATTCAAAAAGCCCTTAAAAAGAAGTCTATAACATAAATAACCAGAATATCTGTTTGTTGCTGATCCATCAAATCAGAAACCTGACTAATCAATTTTATGCAAACATTCACAAAAATCCAATTTTGCTCTGAAGTGGCCCTGTAGATGAAGTACAACACTGACCCAATGGCCACAGATATTATGTCACGTCACACCGTCATATAGCCCAGCCCTCCTACTTTGGGTGGGGTCACTGCGTGATGGCACACGTGGGATTAGTTTGGTCGAGAATATCCTGTATCCCAGGATTCAGGGTCAGATGGGGTCAGCGTTGTTTAATCGTGGGAACACAGGCAATGAGAGTGTTTATGACTGTCCGGTCAAAACCTGCTTGAAAAATAATTCCACTGATCTAGACATTTTTTTCTTGCAGGCATCAGGCAGGTGCTGTATTTGCCAGGAAGACACATACCTATAGATACGAGCTTGTGCAGCCAGTCACCACAAGTTCGGATCTACGGGTTTGTGGCAGCTGGCATTACCCCTTTAAGAGCAGATAAGAAAGACAAAATCCACAAAACATTCACACAAACGAGTCATTCTACCATCTGAACCTTTTAGCTCCACTCATTCAACATAGCCCTATTCTCATTGGGCGTTCAAGCAAATGTGACAATGGACAACACTGTAATGTTGATAGCTTTTTTTTTTTACACAGCTTTCATTATATCTATACGACTAAAACAACATTGAAGAGTTCCGTTTATTTTAACTTTAACTTTTAGAATATTTAAGCAATAAATCGCTGCTTGACACAAAAACACAATACAGATCCTTTCACGTATTTAATATATTTTATACTTTTTTAATGTAGCTCCTAGATAGGTGTCTTTTTTTATGTATCCAATAGAGGCGGACCTTGAAAATTAAGCCATGGTACACTGAACAGGCCAGAGCACATGAATGTGAGATGGACGTGGTGTTTGTGTAACCTACTGATCACATTCTTTTGAGGTCAACATTTATTTTTGAAATGTCAGACAAAATAGAATAACACAAGTTGTTTGCAGAAAAACGCAAAAAGCCCGCTATTAATGAATGATCTGGAAGCAGAAAATAAATTTGTGCTGCACAAAATACTATTTTAGCAGCATGAGTTTTTATTAAATACTACTATATGAACAAAATGTCCGAAGATCGTTTGTATTCTTAGCAAAAGGAACAAATACAACCCCCAACGGAAATGCAAAAGCTTATTCTACAACAAATCCATCATTATAAGGTAAATATTCTAAACTAAGACTAAATGAAACTATGAAATCACATGAAATCACACCGGTGCAGAATACAAAACACAGTGCCAGTTTAATTCTTAACATAAAATTGATCGTTATAAATACCTTGTGTGCAACATTCTGATAAATTTAGCAATTCCACACTGTGTTTATCTGGACTTTACGTTCGGCTACAAACTCAAGAAAATATTTGTGAGAAAACAAATAGCGAACATCATCAAAAAAAAGCATGCAGTGTGAAAAAAAAACATCATGTACGCTTCAAATGCTGTGAATTAGAAACCAGTCTGAGCCACTCTTACAGAAAGAAAACTGTTAGTATTATAAATCGCCAACATACCAGCAGGGCACAGGCTGTACCTGATGGTCAGACGTCCTCTGGAATCAGATGGAGTCAGGCTTGAGGAGTAGTGTAGGCCAATGCTTCAGCATAAAGCAAGTAACCTACAAAAGAGACATAGAAGTCATCACAAACTGACTCTGAACAGAACAGCAAGTCTAACATTCACAGATAAGACACCCGTATACACACGTTCCCAAAACCACACACTTACAAACACGTGGTGATCCAAGCACACCCGTAAAGCAAATAAACGACTAAAAACTACAAGCAGCAGAACAACAATTCAATAATAGTAACAGTTAAAAAAAAATATTGCTAAATAATAACCAAAAGTAAAAAGATAACATTCCCTCGTTGTCTCCCTGTTACGCCCTCATAACCCGCTGTCCCCATTTTCCGGGGTACAAAAACCTCAAATCGGCTTTAAAAAAAGGTACGGCAAGAGAGAAATGGCAAAAGGTTGAATGCGGTAAGATGTGGATGAGGAGGAGTCGCAGCGCAGGGCTGGCTACTGAGAAAGTGGAATTTGTGACAGAGCAAAGGAAAGGGTGGTGTTTTCTTTTTTTTTGGTGCTTCATTCTGCTTGGCTTTTTTGGATCCCAGCAGGATCCTTGGCTGCAGCTCTGTCTCTTCTTAGTGCTGCCAAAATTTGGACATATCCCTTTGTCTTAAACTCTGTTACATAAAATCAAATTGAGAGATGAGAAAAGATATAGCTTAAAAGAGACAAGAGGCAAAGGACCGGCCAACTAAACTACAGCGCAAGTTATTAAAGAAAAGGAAACAGCATGAGTGAAAGTGCACAGCAAAGAGGAGAGAAGCTTAGCAGCTGAATGCAAGGGAAACAAAAATTCTTTAAAAAAAAAAAAAGAAAAAAAAAAGCGGAAGACGGTTTTTTCGCGTCTGATTTTTTTCTCTGCAAACATATTATCTCCAAGATGCAAAGTGTGTCTTCTCTGCTGCTTCAACACAGCAGGCGAAGCCTTTCCAAAGCTATGCCACGTAGTGAGAGAGGGAGAGAGAAAGTAGCCACTTTTTCCTCTCTCCAAAATGGCTGAGGGCCGGGAGAAAGCAGCTATGAGCAGAGAGGAAGAGAGGTGCTCCCCGTCCTGCTCAGGGGAGGGCTGGGCGATTCAGCGAGCATCTCTCCCTCGTTTCCCTCTCCTCGCTCATGCCCTTTGTCCCATTAGCCGTCTTTCAGACCGGACGAATGGCGTACAGCTGTGTTGTCAGTCCACCAGAAACTCTACTTGGCCCACCATGCAGGCGAAGGCTACAACTGTAAACGAGTAAGGCTCATATGGCTTATTGTGTGTCTCCCACATGCTCACATCCTGATGCTCTGCACTGCTGTTTGTGTTAATGTGCTTTCCTCCTGGTGCTCTACGTTTCGTGTTCTAACTCAACGTCTCCCGAACGTCTCACAGGACAAGTCGCTCCTGTTTGGTCACTGAATATTTTGTATTCATGCGCAGAAGAAAGTAATCATTTATAAATCAAAGGCATTGTATGTAAATTATATGAGAATACAATATTTTATCTTTGTGTGGCTTTAGGACTCAAATATTCTGTTTGTAATTTTTTTAGTTTGTTTTGATTTTTTTTAGTAAATAATGTCTTCACTTTTTGTCTTTTGCATTGCCATATAATCCTCAATTACAAAAGTGCTTATAAAACATTTATAAAGAACACTGATCTACTGGGTCTCCTCTTGTTAGTGTCTTTCTTTCTGCTCTTACCTTCAGCACTACTTTTGACGTCACAATAGTACAGTACGTAGTTCAGTAGCTGGGCTGCTGTCGTCAATTGTACAACAGCCTCACGAGCGTATTTTGGAGCATCTCAGGGCTCTACCCATGGGCTGATTCTGGCTCTTTGCTGCCATGATCCTTAAAAGTCCTACAGATTCAAGCTAGGGCCAAAGACTACCTGCAACTGAAACCAGAGCTCATAAAATAAAGAAAACATTATTGATTATAAAAACACTGGCCATTATATTGTGTTGGGAAATATGCAGCGTTTGAGCTCTAACACTGAATTCATTCATGATAATAGTCATATTCTACTGGCAAGATTCAAACAGGCAAGAGATTGTATTTTCTAAACTCCCTCTTTGATAAAGAAATTAAAATAGCTGTGCCAAGTCTTTTACAAAAACCCATCCAGATTGTTTTAATTTCACAAGAACTCCACCCAAATCCACTATCATACACTTGATCCGGTTGTTCTCTATTTACAGCAATAAGCTTTTTGTTTCATACAGTGCGGCACTTATACCTGGTAGAATATACAGATGTGGATTTCCACTGTTTTCACACAAAACACGACTCATTTACAAAAATATTTCCACCCTGCATCCGAGAAATTAACCTACCAGTGAGGTAACCTGCACCAACATAGGAGGCACTGTTTCAGATTTTGAAATAGGTGCTCTACACTCTTGTGCAAACTGTCTTCGCTGAGGTTCCATACCAGTAAGTAGCCGCCCTACTAAAGTGTCCTTAAGCAAGACATGGAAACTCCCAACAGGACGTTGCTCTGTTTGACCCCGACATCTGACCGCTGACGAACAAGCTGGCTTGAAAACAATATTTGAGCGGCTACAAAAGGCACAAAAAGCGTCAGTACGTGCCATAATTAAGAAAAAATAACAATCACCTTCACACATAGGTTCACCCATGTATAACAGCTTGTTAGCTTTATGAAAAAGGACAAACGCTGGGTTCAGGATATTTAGTGCCCTGGATACTAGTTTTGCCACGGCATGCCAATGGGCTGCTGTCTGCTCCATGGTCACCACTTGAATCTAAATGAACAGATTTGACTTTCAGGATATTGCCAAGAACCCTGTCACAGTGCCGACACAGAGAAGGGCCTCTCCAAAAACAGAAGGTTGAGGAAAACAGAGCGACCGACATGGGCATAACCCCAAACCTCTAACAAGGTAACCCCTTAAAGCCACTCTCAGAGCCTGGGAAAACGGGGAAGAGAAAGAGGGCTGCCAACAATAGGCAAAAATCATTACTGCAGTTTTTCATACGGTAACATTATGTCAGTGAATGCAGTGACAACTGAGCTGAAGAATCCCGGCTAGACGAGCACAGATTAACGCTGATTGTTTTAGTTGGATTTTGAGATTTGTTTACTGTCTTCTTACAGCGTGTGTCCTCATTATTGTCCATCTTGGGCTTAAACTTTAAGCAATGTCCTCACAGCGGAGTTGCACATCTTCAGAGCTTAAAAAAATATATCGTGCTCTTCTCTTGCATGTTAAGAGAATAGTCCTTTATTAGGACAGCATGACCTTTAAAAGTCACATGATGACAGCCTTGTTTTACTTCTTGTTAGTCACTGGTCTTAAAACATTGTTCAGCATTATTAATGGGGTGTCGCTACAGCATGTCCAGGACAACTCAGACAAAATGTCACCTTGGTCGTCTTTCTGTAAAGCAGTCCCTATTTTGTGGTTGTGCTCCGTGCCCTCATGACGGTCTCTGCTATAGAAAGACACTTAACAGGCTGCAGGAATTTAATCTCGTCGCCAGACTATAGGACAGTATAAACCAAATAAACTGAAATTATATTTCTGTACCACAACCTGTATTTATTACTCAAGTCTTCTGTAGCAATCAGGACCAAGATGCATACTTTTATTGTGTGTCTTTTCAATTTTGACACTGTCATCATGAAAAAGTACAATTTTCATTTAAGCTGTAATTTTTATATTAGGAATGAGAGGTACACTTGAACCTGTACAACACTGTACAATAGTGGATGAAATAGTGGATGAAACGTGTATCTATTTAGGATTATGAATTATACTATTTAAAATAATATATTTAGGCAATTTAAATGCCT
Source organism: Stegastes partitus (assembly GCF_000690725.1). Lineage (NCBI taxonomy): Eukaryota > Metazoa > Chordata > Actinopteri > Pomacentridae > Stegastes > Stegastes partitus. The sequence continues at coordinate 44,273 of NW_007579361.1, read as the reverse complement.
AAAGGGAGAATTACACACTGTGTAGTATTCTAATTTTGACACACAGAAGATTCCAGCAATGATTACTACAATTTACAGTTGAGTCAGGGTTGCATCTGCATTGCAGGAAGATTCTACAAAAACTTATACATGCCAACATTCACTCGATTCGCTGGAACCAGGGGACTTCTTGACAGCTGGTGCTTCCCAAAACACAAAAACACGCTCCAGTGATGTCAGACATTATTTCTGCCTATTGACATTTTCTAGAAAATCACAATGCTTTTTTTTTTTTTACTAGCTACTGCGAAATCTGGCATCCCAGGGGGCAGGCACTACAAATGGCTGATTTTAATTGTTTGAATAAAGCAGTCAAAACATGCAATAACCACCTACAGTCCAGTCTGTCTGAGGAATTTGCACAAGTAACTTAAACCACAAGCAACATCTGGGAAATCCACCAGAGCTGAGATTTCAGAAGCACAAAAGCTGCATGTAGGTGAAAGCTGTAAAAATAAATAAATAAAATAAACAAATAGTAATTCTATATACATATATATATATATGTTGGGTGGAATTAGTAATTTGGATAGAGAGTGAAGGGCAGGATTACTTGGAACTGTGTGCTATAATATCATTGTACGTAATCTGCTTATTCACAGCTCCTAATTACATAGCGTCATGATCATGAAAGTATTAGGTTCAAAGCCACTGGAACATTTTGTCTGCTGAAATGCTTTTTGTCTACCAAAATACTGCAGCTCACTACAACCAAAGTAGACATAAGGACATTAGATGTACCCATCTGTCTGACGGAGAGTTTGAGTGAATAAAAAAGAAGCTTGTAAAATAACATAATAAAAATAACTCAACGGTTGCAGGTGTGCGGACTGCTTACAATATGTCTAAGACAGACTTAAAGTAGTCCGTTTAATAGAATAATAGTCTGACTGTGTTTAATTTATTAGTTGTAAATGCAATGCATATGTGATGAAACAGCTGATTAACCTCCGTGAATACGATCAAAAACATCTACTTGTTTTATTCGTTCTCTGCCAAATCATTTTCCTTCATGTGCTGCATTCAGTGACATCTATCCATTGAATGTGACTTCAGCTATCTGTGGAGAAGGCCTTCATGTACGTTTCATCCCCATATTCAGCACAGTGCAACAGAGGGAATGTATAAAAGCTATGTGCAATCAGACAAGAGAGCAGGATAAAGCACCAGTGGGAAACACGAGATAGCAGCAGTATTTATCACTGTACATTTTCATTCACACTCATACATCTTTGCTTCTTGATGTTTCAGTCCATTTTTATCTCTTTTCCCTCTTTCATCTCACCCATCTCTTGCAGTTGCTTGTCCCTCACTGTTCCCTCCTCTCGCTTTCCCCATCAAATATTCTGCTCACGCACAACTGCGGCACCCTTTCTCCAGTCCTCCCCATTAATCCACACCACAGACATCTTGGCCCACTGTCTCGTCTCTCTGTCAACGTGCATTCAGAAGTCTCAAAGTCTGGGCCGTTTCAGCAGAGAGTGCCTGAGTGTTTTTCACAGGCCACGAAGCCGAATGCTGAACATGCTTTTTACTGTACAGACAGCCTGTACTGTACAGACAGTAGTGCATCACGCGCTCCCTCCCTCTAAATACCGCTCATTAGAAAACATAAGATGGGATTCCATTCGAAGCAAAGGTCATATCAAGGTAAAAGCAGCGCTGCAACTCGAACACGCACAACACACACGCACACGGTATCTAACCTGTATGTTCAGCCATGCTTAACATTTACTTTCACCTCCGCAGGAAAATCACCACAAAACAAACTAAAAGCTTGCTGCAGCTGGGCCGGGCCAGCCTGGAGAATGTGGCTGGATCTGCCCTGTTTCAACCAGGTTTGGCCAGTTTCTAAAGACACTGAAGACGTTGGCTTACAGTCAGAAGACAATAAAACCTTTGCCATTGGAGTTTATCTTGAGCATACTGTGCTCATTTGGCACGTGTTTGATTACTAAGAAATAGCTTCTGGAAAAAAAACAAAAAAAAAGCAAAATTGTATTTCTTCACAAAAGTTCTCTTTCATTTGTTTGATTTTATTGCTGACGATAATGTAAAATACAGAAGAACCGCAAACCACAATTACCTACAACTGTATTTTCCACATTTATTTATCTTAATTAAGCCAATTAAATAAACATTTCAGTCACTCTTCGCTTTCCTCTTGTCACATTTAATTTAATGTAAATTATAAACTTCAAAGCACTACTACATTTCTCTTTCGACGTTAATCTAAATGTAAGGTTTCTGTAAAACTTTTTAAGTACTAGTAATCATGGTTGGGCTGTGCTACAACATACCACTACCCTGTATTCATCAGACAAAGTACAAATGAAAAACTATCTATTATGGCCCAGTGTTTCTTTGTGGAAGGAATTTTAAAAAAGGAGCAAGCACAATGACATAGCAGGGGTAAGGCTGTACGAAGGAGAAAAAGATCTAATTACTGTATTAATTACTTAATTTCTATTCATCTGCAGGATCCACTGACTTGTACTAATCACTTTAAGAATGCAGCCAAATGCTCAATATTAACACATCTTCCATGACAGGAGGAAGAGTGCGAGGTCTAGGAGGGGGTAAAGAAATGCAGAGATTTACAGGGAAAATAAAGCAAGCAGTGCCATCACACTTGCGAAGGAAACAGCTCAACATGGACATCAAGGAAGAAAACTCAAGGAGTCCAATTTTTTCTTTCTGTGAGAAGAGCACTTGTTCTTTCCTTAAATGCTTACTTTTATCTGGCAGTGCTCAGAACCCAACTGCAGATGGATAGAAACAGTATTTTCAGATATTCCAGAGTATAAAAACCCTGGGTGGATCTTGAGTTTACCCCCTCCATCTTCCTTCACTCAAATAAGGGCTCAAGTTAGATTTTACAGCAGAGCTTAGAAATAGTCCACAGTGCCTCATCAGCCACCCTCCTCTTTTGCCATTTCTTTCTTTCTCTCACCCTCCACTCCTGCCGTTTCAGACCCTTATTCCTCTGCCCTCCTTCCCCTCCCTCCCCTCTCTCTCATTCATTCAGTTTAATTTTGAACTCTGCACTGGTAGACAGGCAAAGAGGGTAGCTCCATGGTTACCTGGCACCAGGCCATCTCATTACACTGCCAATTGATTCTGGCCTGCCGCCATGTCCGCTGCCTACCTCCCCCACACCCCACACCATCTCTGCACCCCAGACTGTCTGCAGCAAAGGAGATTTCAGAACACACAGGACGGAAAGAGGCAAACAGCTTCACTTACATTTATCAAACTTAACTCGCATGCATGCACCGCTGCACACAAGAAGACCATAAACAAATAAATCCAATACTCGCTCACATAAAGAGTACATGGAAAGCTTTGTTCAAGAGTAAAAAATGTGTGTATTTAATTATGTTTATAACCTTTGCTCCCATACTGTGTGCAATAAGTCAGTGTAGCTACAACACCACAATTGTGGTACAAAATGAAAATGAATCATTTGTTCTCTCTAATTCGTTTTTAATCATCAATCAAATCTTCCAAACCAGCACAAAATCATCTAACACTAGTGTTAGCACATGTCTTTAAGGAGGAATATGTGATTTGTAAGCAAGGAGAAGCCAGACAATTAACGGTAAAGGGAAAATCCCCATCAGTGACACCACAAATTCTAATACTACATTATCATAACCTTTAGAAAAAAACATCAAACATTTATAGAACACAAAGTCAAAAAGTCTACACTATATCTACTTGCTGTAGAACAAATAATAAAGGACAAAAACCAGCCTAAAACCTGCTTAACAAAATATTTGAGGGCAAAGTGGTCTGACACACTGAAGTAGACTTTGTAATAATTTGTGTATGTAATGACTGATGTATGTTATGTAGATACAGCACTGTAGCTAAAATAAATTGAAATTTAAGTTTTTGTTATTAATATTAATTCTATTAATTCGAGTTGATGCAAAGCGACCTTCACCAATAAGACAGCCCTCTAGACTGTAAAAACATGGACATGAAGTGCCTAATTTAACACCAGTAGATTTGTGAAGGGCAGCTTTGAAGCCCAGACTTGGATTTACTACTCAGCACAGCCGTTTTGATTTTTTTCAGGACTTTTCACAGTGCAATGTGCAGTTCAAATCTACTGAAGTATGACGCTTATTTGTTCTGCTATTTCCATTTGTGGCACATACGATATGAGTTACACTGAACTGACTCAACTTGCATCAATGTAGAGAATATCTCCCTCAAAATCACATCTGGAATCACAATGACAGGCCTAACAGAGTAAGAGTACAGAGTAAGTGACCATGTTCCTTCGAGACATCTAGAAGCTCTTGTTTAGTCTCAGTAACAAAATTTTGACACCAGTGTAAGTTCTCACACAACAATGTCAAATATTGCTGGCAGCGACTTTTAAATGGCATCCCTTATTAGGCTACACTTAGCAAACACTATGAGACTGAGAAGTTTGACATTAGACTCAAACATTCATATTTTACACTGAGACGCACATTTCATAGTTTCAGACCAAACAGAATCCTTATAGGGTGATCCCAATATGTAAAGTATCTGCTTCAAATAATTTAGTGTAGCCTGGAGCCAGAGAAGTCAGGATCGATGTTTAATGACTCATCTTGCCCTGTGAGACTTTCAGTGGCAGTGAGTGTCGGGGCGGTTTCACTGCTGAGACTTCATCTTACAGAGCATCTGTCTAGGTGTGACTCAGTCGTAGCTTGTGCCACTGCTGGCAGATGCCAGGGTCATGCACTCTAGCTCACCGGGGATTTGTGGGGATCAGGAGTCAAAGGGATCATAAAGCCATATGACAGTGTGTCTACTGTGCCTTCAGTATCACCATATTCAATAGCCATTCATTCATGTTACAGTTAAACATGTAACAGGCAGACTGTGGTAGTTTTGGTATCGTGGAGACATTGTTTTGTTCACCTACAATAATTCATCTACAGTTGACAGAGTCAGTGATGGGTTTGTGATTTGCAATCCGTTTTTCTAGCTTTACTGAATTTCTGCTATATTTACTTGCATCACTTAGTAACAGAGGTGTCAGTTGCAATGTAAGCCAGCTCAGGCAGACAGTTTCCTACACTAGTTGCCCTACACATATATAAGACACCCTTTGCTCATGTGCACCAGCCCCTATACTGCAGAGCCCTTTCTTCACCCCAGCATCCACCTGTAGACTCATTTCCAATTCCTCTTTTTGCCCAGCTTTGTGGCTGCATGCACTCCATGTGAGACGAGTTATGTGAAGAATAAAGACAGAGTCATAGCATGTCAGATCTTAATCTACAGATGTTGTATATCAAGGAAATTACAATATTATTACACAGCTATGCAGAAAAAAATATTTACCCTACTTATGAGAGGTATTCAGCTACAATTACAATATAACACTGTATAAACCAATATACTATATTATTAAGTAATTATGAACAAACTACTCTCTAAAAAACAGGCTAAATCTAATCAGTGCAAGTGCACCCCACAACATCTGCAAATCAAACCCAATCAAAAAGTGCTCTTTTCTCCATTTTAGTAGGTTCAAACACTTAATTTGCAATCCAGCCTTGAGAAGTGCTTCTAACTGTTTTCTTGCAGCAGGAAAACAGAACCGTTCCTGTATATATCTACAGGTAAATTAAAAGCATGTGGGCCACATTTACTGTCATTCACTCTCTCAGGACGAATGTACTAATCTGGTGACAAAGTAACCATGAAATGCACCATTACTTTCCAGAAAATGAATTGTACAAAGCAATCAGACGTCAAATAACACTTGTAACATCTTTCCACGTTCAACCTTCTGCTGTTAATTGAACTTTGTTTTTCTCTCTTGAATGACTGAAGTGACAGGATTCCTCCTCTCAAGTAATGCGAACACTTATCCCCCTGTGCACTTCTTACAAAATCATCCAAATCAGCCCAATATACAGTTTTATTTCCTTTCCCAAAGCCTCTATTGTATCACCTCACACCACTTAACCTGACTTTTTGGGTGTGAACATACTGTTGTATGTGTGTGTTGGTGGAGTCGGTGAGTATGGAAGGAGTAGCTGTAACGGTTAACATGAGATTGTAAGTCTTAATTTTATGCCAGTGCAGTGACCTTGGTGATTTTTTTTCTTATTCCAGCCTCCAACAGTTTGGTAATTTCATGGCTCACAGAGACATTACTTGTGTGGAAATGGATGGAGAACCTCCACTTGCAAGGAATTCTGACAAATCAGGTGCACTGTGCATTTCAGCAGAAAATATGAAGCTCATGCCTTCACTTATTTAGACCAGGTCTTACTGCGAGTATCCACATTACTACCTAGCTTAGGTTGGCAAACACTCACACAGACGACTCTAAACATGAAATCCAATATATGAAATGCTAAATTTTACTTTTCAACTATTCTTTAACTGATGACAAACTGGACACTTTCTGACTATGTAGGCAATAAACTGTTATCATCAAAAATATAAAAATGTCTAATATATATCAGTTTGTAGATCGTTGCCTTCCACCATAAAACCAATGATGCATATCATTGCCTAAATCATTCATTTAACTTCAAACAGAACATCATCAGTCTTCTGTCCACTTCTTGGCTGCTGCACACTCATAACTTGTGACTCTGCACCTTCAGGAGAAGGCTATCAATCCTATCCTAGCAGGTGTCACCCATTTTTCCAGCTCAATACGCTTAAGTGCTCCTTGTTAGGGAGCAGAGTACCTACAGTTCAATACAGATAAGATACCAAAGAAATATATCTGCATGAAAAATGCTCCTGCTGCTGTTAGTAAAGACATTTTTAACATGTAACATCAATATTAATGCATCATTTATTTATTTTTTAATTGTTAAATTTGATTGTGTCTTTGCAAAATTTGATTTCATAATTAATTCATCTTCTCAAGTTTACAAAGTGCAAAATCAATACAAAAACCGTATACACACATACATATTTATTTATCACTAATTTATTCATACCTTTTTTTAAAAAAAAATGTTTCCTGTCTGTTGCTATACACATGCAAAGTAGCCATCGTATACACTGACACACAGACATCTTTAATATTGTTGGTAATGATGACTGCGGCAATTATGACACCTTGTTATCAAAAAATAAAAGACAGTATAGAGACTTTCCAGCGCAAGTCTGTCTCTTCGAAAACTAAGGATTAAAGATGGGCCTCCCCACTTTGGGGCCCCTTTCCTGTACATGCACATGGGTTGTTTAAGGACACAGTGAACCAGGCTACCCGATCTAGAGAAGGGGCCAGGCAGGGGGAACAGTGACGGGACGGCCAAGTGGAATAAACTCTCATGGAATCCTAAGAGCTCAAGCTGCTGGCTTAATGCTAGAGGGAGTAGAGAGGGCTGGAAGAGAGAAAGGATTAGCTGATGTAAAAAGAGAGGGAGGAGCTCGTTCCTCAGGAGGAGAGTATAGGATAGATTTATGGACTCCGCCGGCAGTAAGGAGAAAAAAAAAAAAAAGAACAAAGGTGGCAATGAGTATGGGGTGTGCAAGTGTCTTCCAGTGTGACAGTTTCCTAAAGTAAAGTTACAGTACAGATGACAGGCGCTATAAAACATCTCTGTTACAAGTCCTAACATCTGGAAATTGAGACCTAATATTCAAGCGTAATCTCAGATCGATCCCACTGCCAAAAAACTCCAGATTGTAGCTCAGAGCAGAGCAGGTTTGGGTGGGTCCAGTTATATGACAACCCATCACACCTGCATTCTTGGGAGAGTGGGAGCTGCCACACAGACATTCTCCCTTTGCCCCCTCCTGCCCCTTCTCCATTTTCTCTCCCCTTGTTACCTTGTCTCCCCCTCTCCTGCGTTCCTCTCCTTCTGTTGCTCCCCTTTCTGTGTGAGTGTGTCTGGGTCCTGCTGGAGAGGCTTTGTCTGTGAACACTGGAGCCCGGACCAGCCCACAGGGGCCCGATCCATGAATACCCACACTGTGAGAGCCGCTCTTTCACTTCACACCACTTTCTCTACTGGAATGCCTGAGCAGTGAGGTAAGAAACACACGCACGCGCTGTCATGTACGCACACATACAAGGAAACAGCACAAGCACACACATGTACACATTTTCTCACTTTCGCTGCTTTACACACACACACACACACACACGCACACACGCATCCACGCAGACACCGTACGTTACACACAAACTGAGTGAGTCATGCAGTGATGAAAAGCTAGTGTTTTGTGTGTGAACCCTCTCACCCTGGACTAACATCCTGAGAGCCTTTCTCCTCCATCAGTCCCTGCCAAGCTCTCCCTCTAATTAAAGACCACTGGGTCCAATAGCATTGGCCCAGCTTCCCCCAGACCATGCCCCTTCCCCAGCTCATATAGGTCCTGAGCAGAGTAGAGTCTATGAGGAATGTGAATGACTGTGGTGATTAATAACTTCTCAGGATTTCTAATTCCCCGCTTAATGGTGTGCTTGGCCTCAAGACTCATGCCAGCTTTACAGAGGGGTTGGCCTAATAGATACACTTCAGCTGACAAGGGATAGTCTGCAAAAGCATTTCAAAAGATAGTTAAGTTGTTTGATGTGTTTGTTTGCAAATGAGCAACGCATGGAATGATTAAATCCTAGCCAGGAAGACCAGAGGCCTTTGAAAACAATACAAATTTGGCACTAACTTTGACATAATTTTTCCTATTGATAAGGTCAAATCATGTAATTTGAATTAATATAAATTGACTTCTCCATAAATATAGTGATGCTTTAATCTGCATCTGATGACACTGAAAGAGGTGCTGTGGAGGTCACATGTGATATCCATTTGTGCAGTACCGTCTGCTCTGTCAGTTATAAAAACACACAAAAAAATGTTTTTTAAACGGGTCATTCAAAAGATTGTGCAGTTTGCTCCATTTGGCTGTAATTATTGCTGCAGGACCTCAGCGAGCGAAGCAGCCAACAAGCCAAGCATGCGAGGGAGAGACCATTCCATCTGTGAGCAAATGCTTCAAATGTGATTGAATCTCGATTGGTCTGTTCAAATACTATTTTGGGGTGCATATTTGTGCCACAACTTGATTTGCATTGAATGTTTCAGTGAATCATCCAGAAAGCTTGTGCAACTGAGCAGCAAACAATTTAGGGCGATTTGGAAAACTACTAAACATAATAATAGCACAACATAGCAAAGAGAGAATGTAAAAGATAACAAAATATGCATTTAACTTTAGAATTATCTATCGTAGCCCCTATTAGAAGTATTATTTGACAGCATCAAATCACTCTGCTGAGTGCTGAAGAAAAAAAAACAAAGGAGCTGCAGTTTTTCCAATGTTTCACACAGTGTTGCTCAAAGAAAACTTACATTTTCTCTGGAAATACAGAAAATAAAATATTTTACACAAAATGTTAAATATTGAAAAATGAGAGTGGCTAAACAGGTGACCTTCTGGTAATCGTTTGTTCATGCTGAATAAGAACAGAGATTATATGAATCCAGTCTAAATTACTCCACCAAAACAGAGCCACACTAACTCTCTCCAAAAAAAATTTACAGTAAATTACACAATTAGACATCATTCATTATATCATAGGGAGTCACCAAAGGTTACATTTCCATAATTCAGAGCTGTTAAACAGTAAGCCGTTTAAAAAGCTTTACTCATTTAGATAAAGGTTAGTATTTTAGGCTCCAATACATATATCTCTTATATACAACTGTCTATTCTGAATATTCAGGTAGAGTGGACTGATGTCATCAAATACCCAGAATTAAAAGAGTCAGCAGAAAATTAGTAGAAAAAAAATTGGCCACGGCATCCCTAATTATAGAATGTCTTTGTTGACCAACAGGCTTCACAGTCACAGTCATGATACTCTTGCTTGTCACAGCAGGCCACCTCCCCTTTGCCCAAATTTGGGTTGGCAAAATCAGATCCTGGCTTGAAATCCTCCCTTCAGAAACCTGTGGGTGATGTCACACACACACTGCATCCTTGTAGCGTCCACAGTCTGCGGTCGCGCCTTTCACCTCTAACAACTTTCTCTTTTTCATTTTGGCCATCGCTCGCTGGAAGCTGCGTCACTGAGTCATTTTAATAAACAACTCGCGGAGCGCTATAGTTTGGAAAATGCCAAACATTACACAGACATTACCAGACTGTTACACATGTCTGCTGTGGAGGAGGAATAAGACGGCCAATGATCCGAATCTATGAGATGGCGGTAATTGGTCAGAAAGAATGAGAGCCAGACTAAGTGTCAGACAGAAAACAAGTTGCAATTAACTTTAGTAATGAGCATTTCCCACAGAATAACACTGACTGCAAGCTAAACTTCACAAAGATGTGACTTCAGCTACTGTGCCTGCATCGTGGCAAACTGTCAGGATCAGATTGTAAACTATCCCTCACTCTAATGAATGGGAATTACTTTTTAGTTTTTCATTTAAAAAAATACATAACCACCATCCATCAGCCACAAAATTAAAACCTGCTTATATTGTGCAGGTCCCCCTCATCCCACCAACAGCTCAGCCTCGTCGTGACCTTTGCAGCTCACACCAAATGTCTACTGGTAATAAATTAATACATTATTAATTCATTAGGAAAATTATTTAAATATAGACACCCGTGTGACAGCAGACATAAACAAAGGATGGGGTTTAGGGTTGTGTTGATACCAATCAGGTAAAATGTGTTTTGATCCCTAAGATCAGAATTGGAGCATCCCTGGTTTTGGGCTATTTCTGAATTTCATGCAGCAAAATTGTGAGGTGGAGCCTCGATGAATCAGACGTGTTTTTCCTACACACCCCACAGATTCTTGATTGGATTTAGATCTGGGGAATTTTAAAGCCAAGTCAACACCCGAAATTCTTAAATTGTTAGTCATGTTCTTCCAACCATTCCTGAACACTGTGGCATTGTCCTGCTTAAAGAGGCTGCTGTAGTCAGGGAATACTGCTGCCATGAAGAGCTTTACGTGGTTTGTAACAATGTTTAGGTAGGTGGTAAAAGTAACATCCACATGAATGCCAGGACCAAAGTGTCTCAACAGAACATTGCTCAGAGCATCGCACTGCCTCCATCGGCTTGCTTTCGTCCTACAGGGTAAACTGCTGCTCTCTCTTCCTCAGACAAGCGACACATATGCACCCAGCCATCCACCTGATGTAAAAGAAACCACGAGTCATCAGATTATGCCTCCTTCTTCCATCGCTCCTCGCTCCAGTTGATGCTCACATGCCCTCTGTAGGTGCTTTTAGCGGCGGACAGGGGTCAGCATGGGCACACTGACCAGTCTGCAGCTACACAGCCCCATAATGTCCTGACACCTTTCTATCAGAGGCGGCATTAAGGTTTCCATCTATTTGTGCTACAGTGGCTTCTCTGTGGGATTGAACCACACAGGCCAGCCTTCACTCCTCACCTTCTTTTTTAGCAATGCTCTGACCCAGTCATCTGGCCACCACAATTTGGCCCTTGTCAAAGTCATTCAGATCCTGACATTGCCCATTTTTCCTTTTTCCAGCACATCGGCTTCAAGAACTGATTGTTCACTTGCTGTCTGATGTATCCCACCCCTTGACAGGAATGTCTGCTTATGTCTGAGCGTCTGATCCTTGAGGCACAGTAAAGGCTATTAGCCCTTAAATCTAGTAACTGATGCAGTCAAGAGGCGGATCACGAATCTTGGATATAATTTAGAATGATCAAAGCAGGTGCCACTTGCCAGTAAAATCCCAAGTCCACAAGTTTATTACATTGTTAGGACTGTGGTCATATTTTGTTGTGTCTCCTGTAAGATCTGCTTCATCTGTCAGTGTAAATGAATGCATAGCATGTGGTTGGTGTACTCGTGTGTATGTGTGTGTGTGTGTAACCTTGTATGGAAATAGGCGTGTTAACAGACCACAGAGGCAACTGGTCACAGACGAAAGCCAACTTTATAAAAAGCCTAAATGGCAGCAGTGCTTTCATTCATCCCCTTCACATCGAAGCTTCTGAAAGTCTCCATTTGAGACTTCGTTTTAGGAAATACTTATATCTGTCCTGTTGGGAAACTTTACCTGAAACAACATTAATTCAAGGAGAAGTCAGTCCTCATCACTGAAACCCCTTTTTCTCGCACACGAGAAACGTGATAATAAAAATAATAATAATAATTAAACAATAATACATAAACCTGCATCTGTGTAATTTGCCTATATCAGTCACATACTCACACTCTCTCCTGTCAGACTTTTGGAAATGGTCAAATCATTTTCTGTGAGTATTTTTTGAGCTCATCATCCATGACAGCTGTAATTATTGGCTGTCTGACAGATTTTCCTTCCTGTTTCACTTCTGCAGTGAAGACATCAGAAGAAGCCATAAACTCATTTTCAGTCATCATAAATTTTTTTTCCTCTGGGGAAGCAAAACACATTACATGAGCTTTCAGAAACTCCTGTAGGTCAAACTGGGCTAACGAAACACTTTTTGGGCTGGCTGACTCAGAAAAACTCTGACACTAATGAGAGGCTACAAGTAACGCATAATTCAACACTATCATAATGTATAATGTAAACCCATGGCTGTCTAGTACAAGAATGTAAAACAGCACCACATTTTAAAATTGAATTTACAGTAAAAAAGTATTTTCTTATTTACAGGCGATTTCAGTATTTCAAAGTCACCTTACTCTACCAGAGTGATTTGGTTACATACATTCCTTCACAGTTAACACTACTAAAGGAGCACAGCTAGTGTGACTGTACTCCTCTTCCACTGTAGGTCAGTAGTTCAAATGGGTGACTCAACACTGTCTGTGTCGCTACAGAACAACTGCCTTTGTTTCAAAGGCATTAATCAGACAAGGTTATTGGGTGTGTCTTTCCAATACCATTTGAGACATGATTCAGAACAGCGGGAAACATTATGAGCAAGTAAAAGTCCTTAGTTTCACCAATCAAGTAACTCAAGTGTGTGCGTATGCTTACAGCACAAGGGTGTGTAGACACCACTGTGGTTTCCTGTACTATTGTGTCTATGTTTGTCTGATGACTCAGTTGCACTTTCACTTCTGGTGAGCAAATAAAACACACTGGTCATTTAACCACATTTCCACTACCAAAATTCACCATGAATCATATCCTCGACCACACACGTGCACGCACACAAGTACAGTTCACAACCTGGAACAATCAGCCATATATCCTTTACAGATAGTCTTGAACAGTGGTGAGTGTGAGGGAGAGATCCACCCAAGTCCACACTGTACTGTGTCCTCCTCAGTCTTTCCAGCACACGCACACACACACACACACACACATACGCACAAACACGTAGAAAACACCCGCGTTACCTTGTGAGTCATGAACTATAGCTGTGAGGCTGGGAGGGACGGAGGGAGGGAAACGATACAGACACTGGCTACAGCTACTATGGTCTGCAGTCTTTCTCCTCAATGCAGCTCCAGTGGAATTTCACACACGACCTGCATGGTGACGCAGTCATTGGACTCAGCCACGGAGCAAGCAATGTTGTAGTAAAAGCAAGAATGATTGTAATTTTTAATCAGTACCTCAAGTGATGAATCGGGTTGCTTCGATAAAGGTTGATTAACCTACTGATGCAGCAGCCGACGGGGATTTATCCTGGTATGCCCAATGGCATGTTTAAGTAACATCTCTGGTTAACTTTGTTTAGAGGAACGATGTGGTTGCTTTTCTTATTTGTCTCTTTCAGATGATCCTGAATTGAGGTCGCGAAACAAGAATGCAGAAACATTCCTATTATGCCCAGTAAAGAACAGTAAGAATCTGAGTTACATGCCTGCAGGTGTTTGAAAAACATGTTAAACCCAGACAGAAGGCACAGCATCATGATTCCCATTTCAAAGGCTGAAGGTTATTACAACAGTTAATACATAAAGCAGACAGAATGGCATTGCTGTACTGCAAAAGTAAAGAAGTGTGCTATAGTATTGTTGTTAAATTTTCGTTAATGTCACTAAATATGAACATATTCTGGAGGACTATAAATATGAAGTTAAACATGGATAATTTGGTTTTTAAAATTTAAAGAAATCTGATCTTTGTGAAGGTACATATGAGCCAAAATGACATTATTGAAGATATCAAAATAAATTTTAGAATCTTCCATTTTTAATTAAATACATAAAATCTGTGAAAGAGCAGTGCAAACATACAGACTAGTGCAATGAATTCTTGCTGCTTTGCAACATTAGCAGTGAGATATAAACAATATGAATCACAGGTTTTTAATTTATCATAGTTTCAGTAACAGACTCAGACCTCTGTACAGCCTACATTATATCTTTCACTGTGTGAATTTAAACTGAATCCTTCAAACACGAATGAGTGACTTTTTTTTTGTCAATTCAACATTACATCTAATACTATATAAACCTCTAAGTGCCCTGCCATTGGACATCAGTAAAAATGTTGTGTAGAAGTGAAAGAAATGTATCATTCATTAAAGTAGAAAAGGCCATTCAGCACTTAAACAAACACTCCAATGGAATAGACATATTTTTACCTCTTACGAGTTTAAACATAGTTTTTATATATTCATATATGAAAAAAGTGATATATTGGGATCAAAATAACCCCTGGGAAATGATCAAACAAGGTCCAGACATTTTAATCAAGCCAAGCAGTATATGAGGAAATATCAATTTGTTGGGGTTTTTTTAAATTTCAATTTAAACCCACATCAGAACCTTCAACAAAAGTTTGCTGTATTTGTCAGTAAGTTTTGAAAATACCCAACTAAAAAAATAATCAGACTGAAAATATAACCTCCTTTTCAAAGGTAATGACTAAGTTATGCTGATGAAGTCACTGATTAAACTGCTTACCATGATGATTGTGGTAGTGCATAGTAATGTGACCACTGTAATTTAAAACATTAAGGAGCTTAAGAAATTCTTTATTTTCTCATTAATGTGCATCTTTCTCTAGTAGGCCCTAAAGCTCTAGAATTTGCTGAGAGCATTAACTCATATTACCTTACATATTTCTAAATATTGTATTGTTTATGAGTTATTACATTTTAAAAAAAAGTTATCTCCCTGCAGACTGACAGAACAAAGATGCCAACTAGATCATATCCTACTAACACATATTATGCTGGTGAAAATGAGCCCATATCTATCTGGTTAAAAAACAAAAATGATTTTATCACAATCAACAAAAAGCACTACAAGACAAACACACCCACCTCTCATCAACGCTCACAGGGAACGTCGTCCCATCATTCACTCATTGTAACAATAAGGCCACTAAGGGAAAGGTAACACGTACAGTGAAGCACAAGCTAATAGAGAGGTCGTCTGCTCACCGGCCACTGATATCTGGCATGTGTCTGCAGCCATTAAGACAGCACTGCCACGCTGTGTCAGACAAGGTAATAGGCTTTTTTTTTTTCCTGCTGTGACTGACTTGACAGACACTAAAGCCGCCAAGCCACATCCTAGGTTGATTCTTTAAGAACTGGCTGATGCAGAGTTTTAAGAGCGGCAGTAACAACGAGACACTGTATAGTAATTATATATGTACCTAATGGGATGTAAGGAGGTTTACAGGTGTACAAGCAGGTCTAGTGTATAAGCAGGAAAAGATCTTTCCTTTGTCACAATGCCTGTGACTCTGCTCTTCCTCTTCTCAATAAAATGCACTGATTGCTGTTACAATAACCCTGTATGAATGACTTGCTCTCATCCATATTTATTAAGCTGGACAATTATATGATTTCATTTTAGATCAAGGTGAGTTAAGGGGCAATCCAAGCTGGAATTCAAAGGAAAAGTGAAAGAGTGGATGATAAAAATGACTGTTATTCAGACAGAGATCAAACATTCCCTCTTCTATTTGTCTTTCTTTGTCTATTCTCAACAGTGAAGACAAGAATATGCAATTTCAAGGCAGCGGGGTCAGCCATCCTATTAGCCATTGTTGTCAAGAGGAACGACGTGACTGGGAGGTGGCTGGTGAGATGTTGCTGATTAAATGCCTAGTTGTACTTTCAGTGTGCAGCTTTGAGAGATTTAGTGCCGAACCAATAATGCAGATTTTGAACATTTGCAAGTATCCTGTAAAATATGGTATTAATCAGAAATGATTACATCGAGAAATAGAAATTACACGTGCTAGTTAACGACGTCATCACATGGTTTCATTTGAGTTTGACATTGTCATTGTACCATTTTGCTGTGATTTGCAAAATGCATGAAAGCACAGGACAGCAAAGACATCCCCTTTGAATAAATTCTCACTGTATTTACTCTTCTTCCTTTTTTTTTTTTTTTTTTACTACTGCTGCTTTTTTTGCTGCAGTGTTCTGTGATTGGTTGAATACATGTGTCAAGTCACTTCAATGTTGTCAGGATAAGGAGTGTTATTGGCTGGTGCTCCAACCCCACTCCACCCCCACCATCCACCCACCTCCCCAGGCCAAGGCGTAGATGAGTAGGCAAGCAGATGAGTGCATCAGGTGGGGCTGCACTCCAAAAGAGGAGGAGGCGGCACACCGGGCCACCTGAGGTAACAGAGCATCAGCATGGGGACAGTGGAGCAACTGAGTGCTTTTTACTACCCTTAATATGTCTTCATCCGCAGACGAACAAGTGCAGAGATGCGGTGGAGAACTAATGCACCTGTGCTGGGCTGTATTTATCCAGCGTGGTGAAATTTAACACGAAATTCATCCTAGAAGTAGCATCAAAATGGTGAAACTAGGTCATATGAGGATAAGGTATTATAAGGAAAAAAGTGCTTCTAAAAAGCTTTTCATTTGGACCTACTTACTTGAGGGTTACTTGCTTTATGATGATTACTGACTAGCTGTCGTACTACTCCAAAATAGGACAAGAGACATGTTCATCTTAATCTATAATCCACGTTTTCACATAAGTCAAAGTCATGGCCTCTCTCAAGTCTCATTCAACCTTCTCTGACTGTACAGACTCACTGACAAGCTCCAAGCTCACTTCAGGGCAGCACATCAAAGCTCAACAGTATTAGCAAAGCCGGCTGGCATCGCACATAGACATCACAATGACACTGCGGTAAAAAAAGATTTAGGTCATGTCAGTGCTGTGAGTCACTTCATGTGGTCTTCTGCCATACACCGCTGACATAAATAGCAGCAACACCACACAGACAAAACAAAAGCACACAGACGCGCACGGACTCTCACTCACATAAGGTGATGGTGAAGTGGCCATCAAGGATCTGTCCCTTTGTCACATCACACAAAACCTGACAGCTAGGAATAGTGAAATGGGGGTGGAGATTTTTTCCAACAGTGATGTTGGTGCTAATATTGCACTGTGTGTGGAGCACACAGCAGAGGGTGTGATTCCACCTGCAGGCCAGCCCAAGAAGTGAGGCTCAGTGAGGACTCAACTTACCGGGGTAAACATGGTTGGTGCTCTCCATCCACTACTGAAGTTCTTGCCACCACCTAAAGAAGAGAAAAACAATGATTAATCAGATGTAGAGCAATTAATCGTCCAAAGCATCAAACGATGGTTAATAACCAGGCTGTAATGTACTGACTATTTTCTGTTCTGATGGTCCACAAACATCGGTGCTGATGCGGAGTGTAACATTTTGATCAGAGCAAGAGTGGCTGTTTTGCAGATTGAGGTCAGGAATTGGCTTGGAGTGTTATGTAACCTGGTATATGGGCCAGAATAATAGTATTACATATAAGACTGCAGTTCAAATGAGAGTCACGGTGGTGAAAGGCAGCCTGATGCAGACTGCGGCAGTGTCTGTGTTTTTAGGCAATGGCTGTGTGCTCACAACAGACAGACGTGCCCCAGAGAGTAGTCTAAGCCTTTTTCTTCTTGCCTTGTTTCATTTCTCTCCTTCCACGTCAGTTTGTGTTCTCCCCTTTTCTCACCCGAGCTCTGCCATTCTGTTTCTTACATTTTGTTTTCTCAAATTCCCCCAATGTCGCCGTAGCCACACTTTAATGGTTTCACTTCGTCATTTAGTCTTAAACTGCCAGACCACGATAGATAGATAGATAGATAGATAGATAGATAGATAGATAGATAGATAGACAGATAGACAGATAGACAGATAGATAGATAATCTCTGTAGCAAGGATCTCATTAGGGTCTTGTCAATCTGTGATTGCCACTTCTGGTTTTTTTTTTCTCTCTCTCTTGCTCTAGAAGGGTGGGATATCCGCATTGGTTGCTATGGCACCAGACAGCTCCTCGCTTCCTCAGACAACAGCTAACTGTGATTGTGTGCATGTGTGTTTGTGCGTGTACTTCTGCGTGGATGTGTGTGCGCGCATCCACATGTCCAATTGTGTGCACAAGCAATGCATACATGTGTAGGGCCCCTCGCGTTTAATGTGATGAGTTGCAGCAAAGTGATAATCATCAGTGTCTGGTTCTGCAATCAATGATAAAATCCACTTAAGATTCATAATCCATGACAAGTAAACAGCTGCAACTCAACTTCATGCTAGGTTTTAAATAGGTCTTCAATCTGATGACTAACTTAATTTATTCATGAGACATTAGTGGGGTTACAGCTGGCATAAAAGTGTTTGAGAAGTAGACTAGAATTTCTACCACTTATAGATTTCAGTGTCTCTATCTTGCTTTCAATGTGTTTCTAAGTACTTAGTCACATGTTAGTCTGTGTGACTTCACAAACCCAAATCTTAGGGCACCCATCCTTGTTGACCTGCTCTTTCCCCAGAATTTGCATTCCAGCAGATGGCAGTGTCT
This sequence comes from Stegastes partitus, assembly GCF_000690725.1. Taxonomy (NCBI): domain Eukaryota; kingdom Metazoa; phylum Chordata; class Actinopteri; family Pomacentridae; genus Stegastes; species Stegastes partitus. The sequence continues at coordinate 25,498 of NW_007579361.1, read as the reverse complement.
GCTTGACACTATGCAGTGCCTGCTGCAAACTGCATCCACTGAATGTTTATTTAAAGCAGTGAAAGTGAAAATACACTCTGACCATCCTTTATGTTTTAACTGAAAAGTGATGAAAAACTTCAGTGCTTTCATTCTCTATCAGCAATCAAACTGTACATTTGCACATCCAGAGGTTAGCGCATGTGAAACACTGAGAAGAGAAAGGAAAGAGTTTGAGTACAAAGGCTCCTTGGTGCCAAACACACATCTTTTTTTTTTTTTTTACAACAAATACAAATTCCGCTTTCACTAAAAGTATGTAAGAGTCACAAAATATTTTCATCTACAAAGTACATCACTTTCTTTACCGAACAAGACAGAATCAGTGAGGGAAGGACAAGTACATAGAACTGATTTGCTAAAGGTCTTTTAAACAAAGATATACTGAAACTGCCGAAACAACAAGAACCTACGGCCCTGACAGCTAACGGTGGTAAAGAAAGAGAGCACTTGTCTGTCTGTCTGTTCATGTATACGTGTATGAGAGGAGGCTGTGGTGTTGGGTGAAAGAGGTGTGTTTTTTTCCACCCTGAGGGGCCTCAGACTGGGGTAGGGCGAGGCGGAGCTCTGGGGAGGCGCAGCATGGGGCGGGCTGTTTTAGCTGAACTCAGTGCACTGTAACAGCACTCGGGGCGGGAGGTCACAGAGTCCAGCATTCCTCTAGAGCGCTGTCTGTTTACACGACTGCTGCTGTGCCTGGGGGAGGTGGCAGCTCTGCATAACTACACCATCAGATAACACTCATTGCTTGCATTTATGTTCATCATCTACCAGAGAGATAAGAAACCTTTATTCATTGTTTCAAATGTTTAAAATCGTTCAGGCTTTATACTTCATTTAACCCCTTCATTTTTACTGTACATAGGCCCACACAGTCACAATGGCTTCAGACTAGACTAAACCCTTTGTTTATCTAGTAATAGAGGCATGGTGATATACTGTATACTTCCTCCTTTTTATTTTGTGTTTTACATGCACACAGATACTGAGGAAACACATGTGATATTACTGTATGAACTCAGTATGACCTGAACATAGCAGAAAGTATCTGTAATGCACACAGAGCAATTTGTATGCTGAACCCTTGTCAACATGTGTACTAGCAGAGAATGAGACAAATGTACTGTTGACTTTACAAACATTCTGGTATGCTACTCATTTTTGTAAAGATGCTATGAAAAGACATTGTTTGTGTACACTCAGCTTAGCCAGCTGTATTATTTCATAATTCAATTGGCATATGTTTTTGTTACCTGACCTATAAATCTGCTCATCTCTAGGTATTTATTAATAAGTTGTTGTTTAAAATAAACAAGAATTTACACGTTAGTCATGGTGAGATTATACATATTGTCTCTACATGAATTTGATATTATACCGCATGTTTGCCAATAACAGCCAAAGTCAATGTCAAAAGCATCCCTGAGCCAGACCAAGGGCCAGACCAAGGCTTGAATTATCTGGGGTGGGTTAGACTAAAAAGGACCAGTTCAACCTGCTCTCAAGTGGCCACGTTTATCAGGTTATTTATGCAGAAACAGCTTGGACTTGGTGAGGCTGAGTTGCTGCTGGCCTCTCTGCTGGGCTAATCTGGGTTGAACTTTGACTGTAGCTCCTCTGTGCTGCTGCTTTGACGTCCCAGAGCCTAGAAGCCAGCTGGTCGGCTCCAGGGGAGCACAACAGAGATGGGGAGTGACACCCAAGCCCTAGAGAGACAGTGCTCTGACTGTACTGTGGACTAGGGAGGGGGGTATGGCTGTCAAAGGCTCCATTGTTTGACAGGCCAGCATGGTTTCACGTGCAGCGCATGATTCTCACTGCGGGTCTGAACTATAGCCCAGTCTGATTTAAACTGTCCGAGAGGATGTAGCTGTGGCCTCCCCGGGCAGGTTAAAGTGTAACTGTGTCCGTGTTTTCTCAGGAAAGTGTGTTTATCTAGAGGACCAACATGGAGGCCCTTTTGTTTAACTAAGTAGCTAGGCTCGCCCTAAAAGTAAAGCTCTCTGGAACACACAGGAACCAGGTGGACCTTCTGTATTCCATTTACTGCTAGTTAGGAACAATCTTCTTGGCCGTGTGTAGTCAAGTGTTTGTTTACATGTGTGAGGAAAAAAGCAGAATGCAGATATACAGACAATTACATGTAAAACAAATCTGTAAGGCGCACGACGAAACATAAGCCGAGATCGTTCATCCAGTCCAATGCAAACAACACACAGTGAAAGTGCACATAATTCAGAGGCACCCATCTCCTAAGGAGAGCAAAACAGCTGCAGCCAATTAAATGCAAATAGAACGGCAGTGTTAAAAGGGAAATTCTGGTATTTTTCAACCTGCGTCTTGTTCTCATAATTGCGGCCATTCTGACTGTGGGTCGTAACAACTTTGCGCTCATAACCAAACTGGCCACACCATGTGGGAGGCTGTGGGTCTGCGCTGATTTAGCATGAATGCTACAGAAATAAGAACAAACAACAGATTTTTTTTACAGTATTCTCCTTTCATGAAATTCAAGAAAACTATGCAGGTAACTATTACGAAAATAATCGTCAGTCACTTAATAACAGCCACCAGGTTGCCAGCGGCTCATTTGGGCTATTTTTAGCCACATGCTAAAGAAGCACTTTTTCAGGAATTACAAGATCTTTCAAGTGAAGTCTCCCACATGCATTTCAGCCCTGCAGTTCTGCTGGATATAAGCTTTTCCATTTTGGCATGCCAATTACTAAAATTCCATGAAAAGGGGTGGATGTTGAAAGAATAACCTTGATGATGATCTACATAGCCGAGGAGCCTAATTATAACGTAAGAGAAAAGACAAAACATGGAGGCAGAGGCAGAAAGGCAGCAAGCAACAGTCCCACCACACCACACATCTGTGTTAAATGCTAATGTCAGCAACAATGTGGATTGTAAACAGGTGCATTTTAACATGATACCATCTTACTTCATGCGAACATTTGCTAATTGGCTCTAAACACAAATTCAACCTGAGGCCGGTGGGACAGTCATCAGTGTGCAGCTGATGATGGCACTAGATGAAAAGTTAAGGGATCACCAAAGTTACTACAGTTCATAATGAACCAATGCCGGAATGTCCATATGATTCATTTCATAACACTCCATCCAGTATTTGTTGAGATATTTCATTCCAAACTAAAAATGTCAACCTAATGGTAGTATTAGAGAGAAGTCTGGGAAAATCCAAAGTTATTATGACTGATACTCTAAATGCACAAACGTCTGAACAGCTTTTCAAGCTAATCCATCCAATAGATGTTGAGGCAGTTGACTAAATCTGTAGACAAACAGAGCTGTCAACAAAAACTACTAATTTCTCTTCTGTTTGCTTGAAGCTGTATGGTCTTTCATCATTAATACAGCTATAAGCAAACCCACTAACTAAACATGGTAATGGATTGTCAGCTACTTCCCAGTACAAGTTTACTCTGGCTATCCCTGCAACTGCTGTCAGTCAAACACATACAACAACAGCAACAATACAATAAAAACACGCTGACACACTGTGACATGATTTTTGACAGCTAAATATGTCTAAATGCAATTTCAGTTGAACTCATAAAAATCTATTTGGCAGCAATTGAAGCAGGTTTAATTTGTGGTTTACAGAATTACAATTCTTGGTACAGACGTGCCAGAGAGTAAATGTGAAAATCTGCTCTTCAGGGTCATACAGAATCTGTTTTTTGGTTTTCAGTAGATATGTGTGAAACACTGCCCTGAGGCAGAAACTGGAGAAAGCATTGGAAAATTTTTGTGGGATTTCACTTAGAAATGCATCTTTTGAAGACTGGCAAAAAGGAGTCTTTAAGCTGGTTGACATAAAAGCTACCAATTTCTAAATTTCTGAATAACAGTATTTGGACTGTCCACATGAAATAGATAAAACAAAATGTGAGTTCATGGCAAACTAGGGGATCCATGCCATCTGAACCCTGAAGAAGAAAAACAAACTTCACATCAAATTCACAGCTAATTCAGATTTGATCCACAGTAGGCAAATTAATAAATTTATTAACTATCCATTCAGATCATCTTTGTACTTCTAAACATCCTTAAAGGATAAAGACAGAACTTATTAGTTAAATTGCATAGAATCTGACTTTTCAATTTTCAGGTTCAGCTTATAAAATAATGTCTTTGCAAATCCTCAGTCACTGAGGTCATGGAAAACCTAACCACTTCAGTATAAGGCCACTGGACTTCTGTTTTTGGTTTTTGAAAAGGTTTCACCTCTCATCTCATTTAGCTCTGAGGAAGCCAACAAAAAGAGAAGTCCATTCGTCATCCAGAAAGGCATTATAGGGTTACAAAACAATCCTCAGCTTCTGGAAAGGTAGCATCATTATGACTTTTTCAAAACCAAAAACAAGCGGTCTCATTTATATTTGACATAAGTGCTCTGTTTAAAACAACACCCAATAACTAATTAAGTCCATTCATGTTTTCCTAGTTAGAAGCCTTTTAAAGCTGTATGAATCACTTTTAGGGTGTGGGCCAAAATGTGATCATCACATTACTAGCCCTCCGGTGACACTGACACGTTCATGATAAAATTTCAGAGTTGGGTGTTGACTGCAAAACGAAATGCTTCATGGCAGCTATACACTCATATGCACCAATACTGCATAAACACCCTGGAGCAATGACAAGGTCTACTTCAACAAGGTGTCACTAATACAGAAGTCTTGAGGTAACTGCAGATGCCACCCAAATACCTCTTTTCAGTTCAAGTGTGCACAATGAAATACCAGTGCTTGCCATAGGTGTAATCAGTTGGGTCAACAATGCTTACTGGTCTCCGTTTGTGACCATGAAGTTGACCTGGGCTTCCTGCACATCTTACATCACACAGCTTTTAATTGCACAAGTGATCACAGGTTATCATAATAACTGTAAGGTTAGAGATTGATTGGCACCGACTTCAAACACGCTGCCCAACTTGAAAATTGTGTTCATTAATGCAATTTCTAAATGGAGACAGGTGAAACTTGTGAGACAGCACGCAGAGAGAAAGACAGATGCCAAGCTGAACTTATTTCAGATGATGGTGATAACATGAAATCAACCTGGAGGAGAAATCAGACGCTGATATTTCCTATCACAACAAATAGGCAGACATGTAATTATCCTCTATTTTTACTCAACTATTGGTATTCTGCTCCATTTTAGCTACAAATATCAAACTGTCAAACTACAACTTTCAGAGCAGCCGATATCCACGGGTGCTCTTAAAGGTTAGGATAAACTTTGAAAATGTACACTTCTGTCTTTTTGCTCCCAAATAAAATGCATCCTCAGCAATGATGTCTCACATACTGCAAGCAGATATAATGTTTTTCTACTGGCCCAAGGGTCTGTATTTCCACTCATGGTGCTGATTCAGCCCACAATCCAGAAGCTTACTATGGGGAATGGATAGTTAGGAGGACGTTGGACACTGTTGGCATTAAATCGAAGAAGGCAAGAGGAAAAATCTTATTTTAGAACTCGAAGCACTGAAATATGAGGCTTATGGCAAAATGGTTGACTCCAAAGGACAGTATGACTTTACAGAGACTGTACAGAGATTTATAGTTGGTTTAGGTCATGATAAATTAACCAGTCCTGCAGCTACATCACAAAAGACTGGGGTGTCTTGAGAAATTCTGAGGCAGTCATTGAGAGAAATGTCCATCTCCAGGGCAATGTTTTGGTTGAAGATATTCTCTGTGTGGTTTTCATGAGAAAAAATGTTGTTTTGTGGTCTTGCACAGTTTAACATATGTTCAAATACATTTTTACAAACCATGTATTTCACAAAGAACCCTATTTAATGAATTGCAAACAAAGTTTATACATTTTTGTCAGAAAAAAATAAATCTGGCCTTCCAAAATGGTGTCAATCTCTTGACAAACACACACACACACACACCTCAAAGTAGCAACTATCAATACTTGATTTGGCCCAAATGTCTTTAATCCATCCTTCATGTGAACACTGCAAACAGCATTTGATCTACGCAGGTACACCTTATTGGCAAATCTGATAATGCACCTAGCTTATAGCTGGGCTTCCGAGCCACTGCTGGATGTGAGGCAAGTTGGTTGTTTGAATGTATTACCTCTGGATACATAAGTGCTTGGACAGTAAGTGAGTTTAGGATGAGAAGCACCAGCCCATTGTCATTCTCAGGGCATCTACTACTTTTTAGAGAGGACATGTGTCATATGTGTGACATATAGGGCATAAAAGACCCTCATTTTGTGCCTGAAGTTAAGTATAGATGCCAAAATGATGTGAAGAAAAATCATGGTTTGGGTTAAATTGCAAGTTTTCACAACATTAATCTCATGTTACATTACAAGTTTCTTTCTACAAGAAAAAAACTGACACCAGCTGAAAACATCTCATGGCATCTCTTTCTGGAATTCACACATTTTAGTAGGTCTATCAAACTAACCTGCTCATTGAAAAATGACCCTAAAGGCTCCCTGGTTTGTTCAAATGTTGCACATAGGGGTCCTGACAAAGCAGCAGCATTAATGAGTTAGGAGTGAGAGGTACATGTATATGCAGGGGATGTATGGTGTGGCTGTTGTGGAAACAGTGGTGGAAACGTCATGGTGCCTACACTGAAAAAAAATAATAAACTGGTTATCTGTCAGGAAACAAGCTGGGCAGTCTTCCTTGGAAATCAATGTGTTATGGGCCTCACTTATGTTTCAGTTTAACTGGAATCATAATTGATTATTACTCATGTAAACGTTGGATTTTCTGTTACTTAAATGTCATATATTCTGTCATCTTTTTTTTCTATCTGTTTCCATATTGCACATAATTTGCAGCTGCATGACTTACAGTTTAAGGCTTAACCAATAAATTTTCTGGGTCAGTATTTGGGCTAATATGAGCTTACCGCTGAAATATTGCAAATGCAGCATATGTTGGATAATAGAAATCCCAACATAAACGCATATGAAATGCATTGTATATGACATACTTAGACCACTAGAATGTCAACTGCAAAATGTCCTGCTCAGCACATATTTTGGTCCATAATATCTTAAATAATACAATATACTGTGGATGTTCCAAGTTGAAATAATGTAAACAGACATTCAGCAAAAATAAAGTCTTTTTTTGTACTTAAGCGTACTATGTTTTGCCCACTGCAGCCTGCTAGCGCTGCACTTTACAACAGTCTGCAATGCAAACTTGCCACCATATATGCAAGTGAAAATAAGGAGTGTGGAAGTGTGAAAAATAATTTAGGCGTATTATGTTACACTCAGGGTATAAACCATAGCATCTTCTCCGGTTTATCCAGTACTCTCCATTCACAGAAAAATAAATACAAATATCAGACTCGATGCAGAAAGATATCCAGTACTAAAGCAGAAAAACTTTACTGGGCTATCACAACAGTATAGACAATCAGAATACAAGACAATCCAAAACAGGCACGTGTAACTCACATGTGAAACTTACACCTGGATTAAATGATGTTTAAACTCTCTATATTAAGCTTAAGCTTCTAGTACTACTGATTCTCCACAATCAAAAGCCAAATTTGAAACTTTATGCTCATTGGTTTCACTTCCTAACCTTCAAAATCGTTGGGAGCGACTCTTATACTCTGTCCAGCTGGGAAAAAACCGGAAAAATTATTGATTTGTTGAAAATTGCTTTAAAAAAATGTCTATGTTGCTGTGTGGGTTATTGGATTTGTAAGAAGGCAATTGATTTCTGATGGTTTAATCCTATTTGGCTCTGTTGCAGTGGTAAAATTTGCATATTGTGTTTGCTCTCTGAGTCATGGTTTACTGGGACAGGTGATCAGAATGGAGACATAATTAAAGAAAAAAACATCTGCTGTAGAAAAAAAAAAAAAAAAGGCCAACAGCCAAAACAACATTCAAGTGATCTATTATGCGAATACTGAAAACAACATGTGTGATATTGATATATAAAAATTAAATTAAAATATAAATATACTTTTGTTTAAAATCCTCATTTCCACCTTTTAGTCATGAAGAGGATTTTGTTGACATGAGTCAGTCCACAAAGGGAGCATATTCTCCAAAACTGTATGAGCCCAGCTCATTCGCCAGTACTAGACATAAACTAACCATCCATAGACCAAAAATAAACATAAACAGCAGATTGGTTGTGGGTGAATGTTTCAGAGTTACTGTATCTCAGGCCCGACCTTCACTGTCTGCCACAGTAAGAGGGAGACTGATGAGCGGACAACTGCTGCATGTATGTATTCTATATCTATGCTTGGGTCCCATTTTGTTCTTCATGTAAATGAGTTCTCTCAGTGACTGGCAATTGTTTCCTTTTTGGACCACATATACAAAACATTCTCACAAGGCCTACTGACCTCAGTCAGACTGGCTCATTATGTGAAAGACTGATGAATAGGGGGTCAATTACACATACAGTTTAAAAAAAAAGGTAACTGAGTGTCTATATATCAACCCTATCAGTTAGATAATGCTACATAAATAATATTCTAGAAACCATAACACTATAATAGTATTATTGCCCTTCCCTTTTATTTTCCATAAGATTTAGGTCTAGGTTTGTTCTTGCTTCAGATTCATGTGCCCAATTCACAACATTCACCAGGACTTTTTTTTCACTCCTTTTCTCTGAAAAATGTGAAAAAGTGAAACTAGAGCTCTCAATGACTTTGAAGATTAAATAATGTCTAAAGATGACATGTTTAATGTTTCTTCACACAAAGGTTCAAACCCCTTCAGTTTTTCTATTGTCTGAATATATGAGCAGCAGCAGACACAGAGGCAACTCCATACTGCAATGCCCTCTGCCTGTCTAGCAGGTTGATCACACCAGCTGGAGTCCAGGACAGCAAAAAAATGTTAAGAGGTTCACCCAGAGGGGTGCTCTCAATGAACCACTCTCGCTACTCTTAGCTCCTTTGCACACTATAGCGCTGTCACGTGTGTTACCTGAGGAGGATCAGGAAGGCAACATCTGGATATGTTCTGAGGGCTGTAATTTTAGAAGCTCTCCAACACCCTTAATCCCCTCACAGTATGTTGTTTATTTTGGTCCTGTTCTCTGGTCAATAGCCAGATTTCTTAGAAGCAGCCATCAGCTTACTGGGACTGACACAGGGAGGCCCTGCATAACAGAAAAGATCTGGCAGGTTTGGAAGCACTCAAGTGCACTGAGCACAACCATCTTTCCAGCTAACGATAACAACTAATCAATAGGTATATTTGTCAAAGCAATTTATGTGCACCTAATGCAACATCATGAGCTGACATTTCTTCTGAGAGTTGCTTTATTTGCATTCCAGGAAAATGAGTTGAGCTCAGTAAAACATCCCACAGTATCTGTTTTTCTACTGATTCAAATATGAAGCTGACAAGAAATGTACTAAAAACAGACACATAACTCAGATATAAAATTCATACTCCCTACCATGAATACACAAGTACTGAAAACATTAAAATACAGCAGTTTTGCTCATAAAAAACTGATTTCTGTAAAATTCATCATACAAACTTTAAAAGAAACATTTAGGATTTTCAACTATGTTACAGAGTGGAGGATTAAAGCATGACAGATGGATAGGAGCAGGGAGGAAGAAAAACAAAAGACTTCTAGAACAAAGGTCACTCACAGATCTATGGGTAATTGGTCATCATGTTCATTGAATAAGCCAAATATATTCAGCACATTATTAGAGACATTACAGCAATTTTGCATGACTGTGTTACTTATTCAATGTGTCAAATAATTAGACTTGATTTTGCTGAGGTTTGAAGAATTCAGCGAAGGTCTTCACTGATCTCTGTTCTCAATTATAACAAACATTTTGCTTTAAAGTTCAAATCTGACCTTACACAGGATGAAGTGTAATTTAGGCTCGTTAACAATAAAAACCACATGCTGAAATCCGACAACGGGTTAGACGGCACAGACAGCCAACATGTTGTTGGCAAAAGCAGAAAGAACCCGAACAGGAACAGACAGAAAAGGAAGAGAAAGGCAGAAGATAAAGGAGACTGAGAAAAAAAGAGATGGGAAGAGGTCAAAAGGGCAAAGTGAGGAGAGAGAAAAAGGGAAGCAATGTGGTCATATTTTACTGCTGACAGCAAGCGTGTGGTCTGGCAGGCGTACCAGGAGTTCGTTTATTAGAGTTGTTCTTTTACAAGGGGCTGTACTGCCTAAAAAAATTAGCAGTTTCATATCAGTTGTCTCTGCCTACTGTCTTTACACAAGCATATGGCTCCACAAACCACTACACAGAATCTCTCCTCATATAACCAACCTATATGTAACCACTGACTCACAGGATCAGTATATGCACAGACGTTTTCATTCTTAAATATAACACACACAGTATTGTTAAAAGGCAGCCTGACACCTGTGAAGTGTCAGGTATCCATCAGGTCCTTAAGTCAAAATCACTACTTAATAAACAAGCAGTTAGCAGGAATGTGTTTTTAATGTGTGCATGAGTATAAACATTTCTCAATCACATTAAACCTAAGAAGTGCTGAAGAGACTATGATTACTCTTCTAAGCTTTTTGCTTCTTACAACAAGGTCACAGTATTTGGTCACATGACCCAACTACAGTATTAAAACCACTGACAGGTGAAGTGAAAAACATTGAATATTTGGTTACAGTGGCATCTGTCAAGGAGTGGTTTATATTACACAGCAATCTGCGATCTGAGGCAATACAACTGAGCATCTCCAAGACAACAGATCTTGTGGGATGTTACTGGTATGCAGTGGTTAGCATCTACTAAAACTAGCAGGACAACAGGTTAACCAACAACAGGCTCGTGGGCATGGAGGGTCATTGTTACATGTGGGGAGTGAAGGCAGGCCTGTGTGGTCCAATCCCACAGAACAGCTACAGCAGCACAAACAGCTAAAAATCCTAATGCTGCCTATGACAACAAGATGCCAGAACACAGTACATCAGAGCTTTCTGCGTATAGGGTTGTGTAGCCTCAGACTGGTCAGAGTGCCCATGCTGACCCTTGTCCAAAAGTAACTGACATCAAGTAAATAGTTGGATGCATGTGCGTTGTCTACTTGGGTAAGAGATGGCAGCAGTATGTACTTTGGGAAGAAAGTAAGCCAGCAGAGGCAGTTTCATGCTCTGGGCAATGTTCTGCTATCACAGAGTTCAAGGTGTTGACATCAAATTCCCCAGATCTCAATCCAATGGAGCATCAATGGGATGTGCTGGAAAAACAAGTCCGACCCATGGAGGCCCCACCTCCTCACACCTTCCAGGATTTAAAGGATCTGCTGCTAACGTCTTGGTGCCTGATACCACAGGACACCTTCAGAGGCCTGTGGGGTCAGACTTGTTTTGGCAGCACAATATTAAGCAGGTGGCTTTAAATCTGTGGCCGATCGCTGTATATAAAATAGGTGGATGAAAGACTTTTCTTATGTATTTTTTTAAAACTTATTCTACCACTCTAAGGCAGTAGCATACACTGATATAAGTTTATCTGTTTTACATGCATGTATACACTTATATAGAGGATTGTGATCTCATATTAATACAATTATGGCAACATCATTTTATGTTTATTTTGTTGAATGATATAAATACACAATTTAAGCAAAAAAAACATAATTTTGATGGGAAACAACACAATCAAAAAATAATAGTTCTTGCAATCTCTCTGTTTAAGAGAAACTCAGACTATTTTTCTTACAAACTAACCCAAAAATGTCAGACATTACATTATTGCAATTCTTCAGGAAATCTGCATGTTACATTAGCAGATATTAGTCTGCTATTGTCAAGCGAAAAATATTGTCTATAAAAGCTCTAAATATGAACATAAATGACAAATATAAATTCAAGATCAAATGTTGACAACAAAAAGCATGAACCTCCACATCTTTCCTCTCCATTAACATATAGTACTATTGTTAAATATACTTCAAATTACACTTTACTTCAGATAATGCTTGAGCAGTCTTTGCTATAAAAGTGTTATTGTTTAAATATAAAGCCAACAAATATTAAAATACGAGTTATGTGTATTTGGGCTAAACCTAATGTGGCTGCCTCACCATGACAGTGGCATCAGTGCAAAGAAATTACGTCCAAGAAGAATAGGTTATTATTATTATTATTATTATTATTATTATTATTATTATTATTCAGAGCGATTTCCTTTTTCTGCAATCAGCCAAGCAGAGGTCTTCACTGTCACTAATGCTTTGGTCTTTGGTTTGTGTAGGGATTACTCTAAACCGTTTAGTGAAATGATGTGTGATCACTGCACTGATACAATCTTTTCAGCCCTAAGCCTCGTGCCAATTACTGCAGGGAAACAGGTTTTCTGTCACATCCTTTCACCTGCTGCCTAGGCTTAACTTTGGCCTGTGACAGTGACCAAGCAAAAGAAATCTGGCTGGATATCCTGCCTGCCCTAAACTGATAGCAACTCATAACCAGAAATATTGTAAGATGTGGTTGTGTTCCTTGAATAGACCCTCTACTACACTGATAAAAGAAGATTCTGTAACAAAAAAATTATTCCACCTATCGCAAAAGCCCTCTTCCCTCACACATAACATAATCACAGAATAGAACAGCACTAAGCCGACAAACATCAAGTTTGGTACCAGTAACGAGGCAGCCTCAGCCACTAGCCACGGCAGTGTGACCTTCAAGCCCGGCTGTTGTTATTTTCCATAGAGGTCAGCAGCTAAGAATGTGAAGCATGCAGAGCCCGAAACATGTCTTTCTCTTCCCAACAACCCCCACCACTTTTTTGTCAAATATTTTTTTGCGGCTTCTCTACATACAGTACCTTCATTTATGTTTGTTTAGAATAGATTTACATTTCAAAGCGTACCGTAGGGTAACTCCATCATCCTCTATGTCTTGTCTTGTCTTTTGCTCTTCTAGTCCCACACAGTTATCTTTCCCAGTTTGTGGCAAACAGAATTCTGGGCACTAAGGAGGATGTCAAAGTGACGTTGGTCAGTATTTCCAAGGGCAATAATCATTGGAGAGACCTGAGAAAAAATAGGAGAGCTATTTTAATCTGTTTCCCCGCAGGATATCCTGGGACAGCATGTAGATTTTCAAATAGAAGAACTCACAACAGATACTAACCGAGTGTGCTCAACCTCATGGGCATTCGCTTTGTTAAACTGTGCACAACATGAAACTACAGGCTGCAGTTAGACATGATCCATAATTCATTATTCTTTTAATTATCATTTTAAAAAATGGGGGGAGGGACAGCTACTTAAAGGTTTGTAGTGATACAAATGTAAAACATATTGGTTTTGGAAAACACTTAAAAGCAATCCCTGCATTTCTCAAGTGTCTAAATGTCATGTAGACACTGTAATGTGTCTATAATCATAGAAAGACAGTATACTTGAAAATGAAATACATCTGGATGTACTAAATATTAATGTGGACTGATCATTATAGAACTACTGGGGAAACATTGCTGAGTGTTAGTTATATACACAATTAGCTGTGCAACAAAATTATTAATGTAATAATTTAATTCAGCACCAGACAGCAGACAGAAAAAGTGACTGAATGGTGCAGAAAAGCATCTCGTTAGCTAAAGACCCAGATTTTTTTTTTTCTTCCAAAAACGAGTTACACTCAGCAAGACACGACTCCAAACGAATGCTAATGATGTTCCATGTCTGCTGGATGTATTTTTAAAAAAGCAAATCCTTGTCAAGGTTGCGTCTCTGTCAGCTTGTTTTGGGTTTTGCTGTCCAGTGAAATTCATCAGTGCAGTTCTGAAGTTATTTAGCTAAAAGGCTATTACGGCTAAAAGTTTAGAATTCTGGGTATTCTGTCCTGTCTTAATATACAGGAAAGGTCTTCACAGATGCACATAGTTCCTAATAACTGAGACCTGACTAATGACCCTAGCTGGGCTAAGTCTAAACACTTTTCAATCCATTTATTTTGCTGTTCTATGGCTGGTTTCAGCTCTGTGTCAGTATTTCTGATGTTGGATTCCAGAGTACCTACTAGATGCTGTGATCTATGCTACTCATTGTAATTCCTGCTTTGTTTTAATCACAAGGACAAAATCTTTTCAAAAAGCAAGAAGAATTGACAAGTCTAGAATGAAATAACAACATATATTATACTCTGTGAGATACTGTGACCTTGTTGAATTGTGGCATATCATGCTGCAGCCAGATCTAGTGTTCTCTCTGTCTCTCTCTCTCTCTTTCTCTCTTTCTTTCAACCCTCATTTTGTTTTGGATGCAATAATCCTCAGGTCATTTTAAGTCTGACTGGTCTGACCGTCCTCAGGTCTTTTTTGGGGAGCTGTTTTTTTGGAACATTCATACAACCAATACATGAAAGCCTCACAACGTTCATTTAACTTTTGATTAATGCCACCATCTTTGTCAATATCGTCAGATTGATTAACGCTGTCATTGTCTGTCAATATACATTTAAGCTGTAAACAATCTTTTATGCTACTAAACAGACTGTTTTAGTAGTCAGCAGGCTATTCACCCCACAAATTCCCTTTATTGCATTTATTATGCATAGTAGAATAAATACAAGTAAGAAAAGTGACTTTTAGGCTCCTGGTCATTGTCATGCATACTTGAATATCACACATTTATTATCATGTATTATTGTTAGAAATATAAGTGTACTATAATTATATGTTTTTACATTGCAAACTCGTCCACAATCTTAAATTCTCCTTCGCCAGATGATCCAGTTGTTTATGTTACTATAATTTGAGTAAGAGTACAACAGATTATTGGTTTTCAAGTCAACTGCTGTCATTTGAAGCAGCAGGGGTAAATTCTGTCTGCTGTGGAGTGAAGACATCACCCTGTCCTGTTGCTTCCTGTGTGTGAAAGTGTCTGTGTGTGTGTGTGTGTGTGTGTGTGTGTGTGTGTGTGTGTGTGTGTGTGTGTTTATTTCTGGACATGTGAGATGTCTGAAGAAATGAACCAGAGAAAACAAGACATACCCTGAGAGAAGGAGAGCAGCTGAGTCTACACCAAAGATGAACCACAGACCAGGCAACACATCATAAAATTCAACAAACACAACACACCCCCACACACGCATGTGCACACACACGTACACACAGAGAAAAATAACAGCTCATGTAAGGAAAACCTGTAACAGTGCTACAGTACCGTACAGTTTAGCGAAGTTTAAATCAGAAAGTAAAACTTTTATATTGATCCTGGCTGAAAAGTTGTTTGTGAGTAACTCACCCTTTTCCACACAAGTCTGCTTGTTGTCAGTCCTTCATTCCAGCTAGGCAAGTTTGTTCCTCAGATTTCTTTCGTCTCAAGATGGAGGCAAAAACTCTCCAAACAACAATTCCTTTGCTCAGAGTTTTTTGTTACTGAGAATCTACCAGGTCCAGTTCTGCTTCTCTCCTGCTGACTGCTGCACGAGCTGTTAACATGACAACATTGATAAACCACCAGTTGGAATGAGACCAGAAGAGCAGTGAGTGCTGAAACACACAGGTGCATGCAGTCTCCCAGCGAATACAAACAGAGAGAGGCAGACAGCTCAGAGGAGCACAGTATGAAACGGCTCCTTTGCCAGTGGTTCCCCTTGTGTGGGACTCCAACCTTACTCCACCTACCTCCTCCTCCCTGCCCTCCCCTCCCTCTCTCCCAAACAGTTTCAAGACATAACAGAAAAGCACTCAGAAGTTGCTGTTTCTTCAGCTTTTTGTCCTCAACTGTTGTACATAGGATACAAAGCTCTTGTCTTTTTGCTTGCATAAGACACAAAACAACTTATGTACAATAAATTGGAACGATAAAGTTTTTCATACAAAAAGCCCACCCCATTCCAGACAAAATGACAGCAAACTTTGGTACAAACTGAAAACCAGACCTTCAAGTATTCCTTAACAATATCTTTGCAGAGACCAGCAGTAGAGAGACTAGGAAGGAGATGGAAGCACTAACGTTTTTAATGTTTGTCTTTAAGTTATGCAGCAGTAAAAAAATACAAAAAATAAAAAATCTGTTTTTATTGTGCAAAACCTTGCTTATCCATTCCCATTTTGAAAAGCATAATTATTTCTCTTTTTGTTTAGGAGTCAAACCTTTACAAAGTTGACTCATCAGAGTGATTCACTTCAATCAAAAATGTAGTCTATGCCTAAAGGTCACCGAGCATGGCAATGTCACATCTTCTGCTTGTGATGTCCTGACAAACAGTATTTTAAAGAATGCATTTCGTTAACAGCCCCTTCTTGAGAATTTCAAAACGACTGAATGCAGTGATCACATGCATTAGTGCTTAGCACTGTGTGAACTCAGCAAAGCAGATGCTTGTCGTGATGATGTGGAAATTTCAGTTTTATAAAAAGAGGTATAAGGAGGGCTTTTGGAAACATCAATCAATGCCTCCCTTGGGCAAATGCTGGCCTCAAACAGCTTCTGCTAGCTCTCACTTGCCTAATTTCTGAAAGATCCAGCAGTGCTTACATGAGTCAAAGCAGCAGAAGTGTTTTACAATAACCAAAAAGTCAGTCTTCTATTTGGTAACACCATTTATTTATTTATTTTGCATGAAAGTTGCTCCAGAAATCCAAATTCAAGTAATATTTGTGCCCTGCTCAGTTTTATTTAGTCTAAACTTTGCTAACTGAGGAGCGCTATACTAGAGGTGGCATCTCTGTTAACGTGGCATCTTATTTGCTGCAGTATGTTCATATTGCCCCGTTCTTGTACTCTGAAGGCGCTACAGCCCATGTTGATAATATGTAGTGGCCTCACTAACTCGTGACAGCTGTGTCCAACCTTATTATTGGTCAGGATGACTAGCTCTGTTGTTCAAAGGCAAAAGGCTACATCTGTAATTACAAAAGCCCTTCAACGTAAAATCATCTTCAGATAAATTTACATTTCACTGATATTAAAAACGAATGTCACTTTGTTAAACTGGCTTGGCTCCATGTATTTGTCGGCCTTGCTTTACTTGAGTGACAAGCAAACGGGTGACTTCAAACTTGTCCTTATGTTGCTGTAAGACAAAGGTGTATCTAAAAATCAACAAATGGCCTCGCTTTTATTCTGTCCTTGATATGTCTGTTAACTGCATTGAATCCAAACTGCTTTTACACAATTAACATGATGTAATGACAGCAACGTGGTTCAGCAACAGAAGTAACTTAAAATGTTAGTTTCATCTGTGACATGTGAACAAAGTGAATGACAAAGGTTTGTTTTAATGACGGTGTAATGGATTAGATCAGTGCTACAGTTCGTGCAGGTCCAGTCCTACACACAGTATTAACTTGACACATAAGTGTAATTTTCTCTCAAACTCAAAAGAAAAACGGACACAAAGTACTACATGGCTGCGTCTTCTTGAACAACAAGCTCCCATCACACAGCCATCTTCTGATACACAGTATATGCAGTTATAGTCCAATATGCTATCTGGGTCATATCTTCTACATTAGGACTCCTTTGTACTTTTGCCATTAACCAGCCTTAGCACTGCAGAGCAAAGTCGGATCTCTGACTCTTTACCTACTGACTTAAAGGAAATAAAGATTTCAGTTCCCCCAGTGTCCCAGCTGATGTTACTGCCCAACAAGAAGCCTGGCACACATATAGGACAGCCCCTTTAGACACCTCTTACTTACAGCAGACTGCCACAGCTGTTCTGCAATGTATCTGAAAACCCTGAATGGGTCCAACAAGGAGACAGGAACCTAATACCATTGTCGGAACTTGCCAAGAGAATTGTTTACATCGGGGACAGAATGGCTAAAGGTCCCACAACCTCATTTCAACACTCCAAGTAAAGTAATACTAGATTTAAATTCATTCCAGAAACATTCACAGAGAACAAACTATGCCGACAATCCGGACTGGTCAAACAAGAATGTTCATGTCACTCAGGAATATTTAACGTGAGCTTTCCTTACAAACAAGCTGCAGCTCCATAACTGTGGTGTGGTAAAACACAGATGGATGCTGTTTTGATTAATAAGCTGTGAGGAAGTAACTAATTATTTAATAAACTCAGCAATGAAATTACAAAAAAAGTACAGATAAGCAATTTTAATAACCATTTATGTAATAGTTACATATTTTCTAATCAACATATTTTTATTAACAAATCAAATTATTTTTACTGCAATGTGAAAGCTATCCCTCATAGGACTAATCCCACATGCAGTAGAATTATCACCCGGCTATGCAGCTGTTCCTGGTTTTTCACTTGCATTTTGGCATCTTTCAGATCATTGTTGGACGGACCATTGTAACTCACTTGTTTTGATTCACTCTCACTGTATGAAAATCACCCTATCAACTTAATGAGGACGTCGGTGTTTAAAGCTTGTTGCACTGCCCCACGCGGCAGAAAAACAAATGAATGTAGGTTCAAAGGAATATCTCCACATGGTTCACTGGCTGTCTCTTCTGTGTGTGCACTGAAAAAACAATGTGGTGTTCGTACAACCCTGGTTCTGAAATGGGAAACAAACAAAGTGTCTCGGAGTGATCCACCGACACTATTCCTGTGAGTCCTGTGCAGGTTCGAGCTTGTGCACAGGACAGGGGGATAGGGAGGGGGAAAGGGAGAGTGACAGTAAACGTGGTACATTCCAACTATCTAAATATGCAAAATAGTGAAATGTCAACAATCTGTCTCACAGACTCCACCTTTAGCTAAATATACCAAACATCCACTTAGTTCCATGTTTAGACCAAGAGATTGTTGTTGGCTAAGACAGTCATGGTCCTACATCAGTTTTCTTCTAAAACTGACAAACAAGCCAGATTTAGGGGGGGGGGGGGGGGGGGCAAACAAGCCAGATTTAGGAAAAAAAAAAACATCCATGTGGGGTATTAAGCAAAGCAATGCTACAGATGCACTTCTTGAGTTTTCAACCATAATAATGATGCTGCAAGTCTCAGGCGATCAAAAACAAGCACATGAGGGAAGGCTAAAAAGATTATTTTTGTCCTAGCTCACTGTTCAACATAGATAATGATGGCCTGCCACTGACAACTCCAATTACTTAGCTGAGGATTGGTTATTTAATTTTAAGTGAGGGGAAAGTGGCTGCATATCCTATAAATAAATTTAATCTAAAAGTATTTACATCTTTTTCTTACATTAAAGTGTTAATGTTTACTTAAATTCTAAATGTCTATTTTTGTTTTTTAAAACCAGAATAATAAAAAAGTAACTAATTAACTGGAATTTGTGATTTTGATGACAAAGATTATCATAACTACACATATAAGAAATAACTGGGTTCTATGTAGACCATGCCCACTTTTCACTAAAAAAAAACATCCTGTAACAAATTTAAAATATCAGCTGTACTTACATAATATATAAAAGGTCAATTTTTAAAACTATTGTCACAGCTTGTACCTGTTTTATGTTTCTTAAATATTGTGGTTTCTGAAAAGCAGAGATAACTGAAACAAAAAACAGTCTCCAACCATTTCAGTATGTAGATGAGAGCTGAACACTCACCTGCTACCTGCAGAGATGTTGGTCAGTCCTGCCACTGCTTTCAAAGCCCTGCAGGGGAAAGTATATATGTAGAATAAACCATCAAAACCAGTCAGCAACAAGGACATTTATTTTCCTCACACTGTTTTGTGTAATGCAAATGTTTTACAAGATATGTTTTGGTATTCACTGTTTTTTCCTAAACCAGTCACTGGGCTTATTGCTGGAGGGCTGATCTCAAAGGAATCCCCCAAACTAACTCTGAATATTTCATTAGCATCAAAAATAATTATTACAATAAATATTTTTGATGATGGCAGCTTTATAAATATGCTACCATGATGTGGTCATTATTTTAAAGCAAGCAAAACAAACTATACTTTCAAACATGCCCCCTAGTGAGGTTGGCTGATTCAACCATCTTTTCAAAAGCTCTTAATACGACACTAGACATCAAGATTTTTTTAAAATACTGAAACCTCAGATTTATCAGTTTAAAGTCAAATCACAACTACAAACTGTATTTCTCATCTTTCCTCCTGAATTTAATGCACAGAAGCAGGAGTGTAAATCAGTGAAAGACGAAGCGTAACAACACAGCTCTTGGCTTTTTGGGACAAACCCACCACACAGAGTTATAATGTTAATCTATATGGGGCACAGAACAAAAAAAAAAGTTTAGAAACTGATGGCCCGTGGTTTACGTGTGTCTATTGGCGGTAATTAATGCCGGACTGCTACTGACATTGGTCAATAGCACCACCTAGTGTTTCTCATTGTGTGTGCATGTATGTACTGCATGTGGAGGTATATGTGAGAGAGACACAATGAGAGAGTGAAGGATCCTGACATATTAGAAGCACTCAGTTTAAAGATAGTGGTCATTAAAATGAGAATGCCTTGTCTTAAATTTCAGTTTTCTATTTTTTAAATGTTACTTCAACATTTTCCAATATAGTTACTATGGATATAACTAACTTTTGTTTTTCGTTGTCAATTAATCTGTCAAGTATTTTCTCTATTAATTGATTTGCTATTGGTCTGTAAAATGACAGAGAATGTTAAAAACATACTGATGTTGGTTTCTCAAAGCCTAAGATGACTTCCTCAAATGTCTTGTTTTGTCCACAACCAAAATATTCTCAGTTTACTGTCACAGAGCATTAAAGGAATGAGAAAATATTCAAGTATAAGAAGCAGGAATCTGAGATTTTTCTCTCTCTTTAGCTTTTTTAATGACTCAAAACGATGAATTGATCATCAAAGTAATTGGCAAATAATTTAATGGTAGACAACTAATGAACTATTGGATTGATCTTTGCAGTCCTGGCTACTAGTTAGGTTTAAAATCATCTTTAGTTGATTGTGACCATGTGCGTAGGATTTTTAGAGACAGAGACAAAACTTTTCCCATTTTCCAGGGTGTTCAGGATGCCACTTGTTGGCATTTCAGTACACAGGTTACCTACCAATATCTTAATCAGTTTATATATTTATATACTAACTCAGAAAGTATCATCAGACTGCAAGATGTGAGAGAGAGATTCTACTGTGTCACATTTCAGTATACGGTCACATTTCAGGCAAGTTATAAATGACATAAATCTATTTGGCTGGATGTTAACTTTCAAGTTCACAGTCATCATTTACTTTGATAAAGTGTGGCGATATGTTCTGCCATTCTCAGACTAGGAACATTATTTTCCCCTTAAAACATTTTTTAAAATTGAAGGAACGTGACTAAATATATGTATTTGTCACGTGTAGCTACCACAAACAGTGACTTGTGGATGTGAATTTAAGGTTTACATCAACATGTTTGAAAAATGTTGCCAGGGGTCAGCAGCTGTATGTTCAGACGGTCATTTACTTACACACAAGCATTAAAATGAGGCCAGCAGAAGTAATGGCGACAAGTAAGACACATTGCAAGTTATCTTGAAATGAATGTTTTGGATGAATTAAGCGAGTTGTGTTTCTCGTGACACAACTAGACGCCACAATTAACAGTATGAGTGAACATACCTTCTTACGTTGCGATGACACAGTTGTCTTTCTTCCCCAGCTTCTTGTATTAGTGTCACGCTGCATAAACATCTGTGAGCTAGAAATGCTCCGGTCTGTGGGCACCATGCTAACAGCTAGCTAAGAAAGTTACAGGTGCTTCCCTTGAATGGCCTCCTAAATAATGACTACTCTTGTAATTTGTAAGACAAAGATTCGGACTGCTGCTGTTTTAGTTTTTATATTCTCAATTTGGTTAATAGTTGGAATTGTTTTACTTTTTTATTTTATTTTATTTTTTTTAAGCAGTGCAGCGTTTCAGCACCTGTAAAACGTGCTCAATGACGCAACACAAAATGTCTCACCTGAGTTACCGAGAGAAGGTAACCATGGTAACTCTGGCTAGCAGGCTAACCGTTAGCTAGCTGTGCTGTTAGCTAGTAGGCTAAAGTAAGTTTCAAGTAGTCCTTGTCTATCTGTTAATATATATTTGAAAATTATAATTCATATAATTTACACATATAGCTATAAACTTACTTCAAGGTGTCCAAACATGATTCTTCTTTCCGGTTGGCTGGCATGAAGGAGTATGGTTTATTTTAAGGGCAGGAAAAAAGAAAAAAAAAAATGGTGCTAAAATGGAGAGCTGCAAGAAAACAATAACAAAAATTAAATAAAATACAATTATTATATAAATAGTCTCAGAACTAATAGAGTGTTCTGCTTTTTGACTTACAAAGCTGCATGTTAACTCACTGGACCGCCTTACAGGGACACCTAATGGAACTAAGACCCCATTAATGTGTTGAAATACACCTTTAATGTTCCTGCTGTGGCATATCATGTAAAACCTTCTAGCCATTTAAAACTAGGGTAGGCTATATTTTTTTAGAAATTGGTCTTTTCTTCTGCACCACCTCCTGCCTCCATTTTCAGGCTTTAGAAAGTGGAGCCCATGATGACAGATTTTAGTCAGTTACAGGGCTTTCTACTAATCCGATCAGCCTGTATAAGTAGGCAATAAAGTCAATGGTGAGAGCAGGATGTGGTGGTGCACATGGGTTCGACAGAGGACTTTCACTTGAGAGGATTCTAATTGTTCATCAAACATAGGCTACTGTTTTTCCACATTTTAAGCGTGTTGTGGGAGCAGCTTAGGACAGATTTCCGACTGCAGCCTAAAGCAAAACTGCCTCAAACTGATGAGCTGCTCAGTGCACAAGATGTAGGTGAAGAACAATGACAATGTAGAGAGATACGGACAAGGGATATAATGTTGTGGACTTGCAAGAAAGTAGGAAAGACTTGCATCATTCTCTAAATCAGTCAGTGGTTTAGGTAAAAAGGTAAAAAGGTATAAAGTTTGACCATTTTTGTTTGGAGTCATTTGAAGTGCAGCACTCCAACAAAGGAAAAAATGCAGGTTTTATACAGAAAAAATGGATAAATATTATTACACTACATAAAACTCTGGTAAAAAAAATTGTAAAAAAATTTAAAAAAATTTTACTATGATAAGACAAAGTTTACAATCAAGGATATCATAATTTCTGAAGTGTTTCACATTTAAACAAGGATTTTTAAATGATGAGAAGTTTAAGACAAATTGCTTTTGCTTAGTGAACACTTGAATCTGGTGGAAAATGGCACCATCAGCAGCACACTGACAGGTTTATGGTAAAGTTGTGGCTGGTTTGCAGCAAAGACATGAGTTTGCCAGTGCTGTCCATTAGTGGCAAAACATTTTAGCAACATTCTAGAAATAATGAGGAATTTGCAAACTGTTTTCCAGTGGTGCTCAACTTCTAGTAACAAGTTTGTAACTCTTTGCTAACTCGTTAATGTTTGCCATAGCTATCATTTCTGGCAGTAACGGTGTTATTAAAGCCAATTGTTTGCAGCAGACTTTCTGCCGATTTGCAGAAAAGACAAACGAGTTTTCCAGGAAATGTGGGCACTACTTGCAAACATGTTCACCAGTGTTTTGCCACCAGTTTGCCAGCAGGGCTAAATCTTTAGCAATCCTCTGCTAACAAGTTTGCCATCAGTGGCAAACATTTTTCATGGGTAGCATTTCTGGCATTAATGGTGTTATTCAGAGTTTTCCTGACTGGCTTCATCATTTCTCAAGATTGATTTTCTTTGGGTTCGAACCTGCGTGTTGGCTTTTCTCCAAACTTGTAGCAAACACACTCCGAGTTTGCTGCAAATTTAATTTACATATGACAATGTGACTTTGCAGCAGATGTGTGGCAACATATGTGACAAAAGGTTGATTGCAATTGCAAGAAACTGACAATGTTTGCAATACTGCAAATCCTCAGTCAGTAGTTCCAGTGTTTATGCATGTTACTGTCTACTTATGTTTTTTTTTTTTTTCCTATAGAACAATAACCCCACTGTAGAACCAAAAAAATGAAACGCAGCCCTTCCCGGGTAATGTTTTTACAGAGCACATACAGGCGGATATGTACAATCCTTCATAGCTCCACAACCTTAGTTTATTCATTCATTATCAATAGATTTTCAGAGTCATACAGCAAATAATTGGTATAAGCAGTAAGCACTTAAATCATCTGATGTAACCAAAAGAAAACAAACACACCAAGTGTTTTGAAAAGCGGTGTGGTCATCAGGCTTACAGAGTGTAACGGTTGTGATGAACAAGCAAAAGTTTTAGTCGATGCACTTGGACAAAATTAACAACAGCATTCTGTATATTATCACGTGAAAATTCTCTCGTCGTATTAACTTGGTGTCCTTCAGATCAGTCCGGTGGACCATGGCTTACAGGAAGGTTAAGTGATTCATGTGGGCACATAAATGTGAACATAAAAATGATATGACATTTACAGGAATAAAACAGGTATAATAAACGAACCCACCTCAGCACCAGAAACAATGAAGATCAGTTCTCCACCTGTCTGATTGTCAACATTTCTTTTGTGCTTTTTCGCCGGAGGGTTGTGGCTACGAGTTAAATAATAATTTCTGACACATGGAAAAATATTTCTTTCGTACAAGTCTCTCTCGTCACAGTGTGTGAGAAGGCAGCGCAACACAAAGTCTTCACCGCCCGGTCTCTGCCTGAGGTGGAGCCACAGACAGAGCTTAATGAGACACCTTCTCATGGCATAAAACCTGATTAATCCGCAACCGTCAAGAACTATCCAGATTTCTTGTAGCACCTCCACATTTTGGGCTAAAAAAGTGTAACACTGAGACAAACGCGACAAGCTGCCGCCCAAACTGTAGCTCGTTTTTTGCTCCACACAAGCTGTACTTTCTCGTTCCTGAGCAGTGCGTCTGAAAACATTTGCCTCAATGAATGCACAGATTTTTTTGCATGATGTCTTTGACGGAAGCTGGACTTTTTCACTTTTTTTTTTTTTTTTTTTTTGGTAGTTGGGCTGGATTTATAGCAGTGTAGGTTAAAAAATAAATAATTTTTCAGCAGTTCAGGCTGCTAAAAGATAAAGAGCCAAACAGCGTATCCTTCAGTCTTGCATTAGCATTTCCCTCCAGTTGAAACTGTGATTGGGTCCATGTGTCAGAGGCAAGATGGGTGGGTCGACCAGCTGCCACACCCCGGTCTCTCCCATTTCTTCACAAGCGCAGAAACCCAAGTAAGGAATCTGCACAAAGAGGAGACAGATGTGCATGTTATCCAAGAGAAAGAGATGGAATTTGATAGAAATGAATGGAACGTTGGAAACCAAAGCAGCAAACTGACCTTTCGGACAACTTGGACAAAGTCCTTGGAGTTTTGGGGGCTGAGGCCTTGTATCTGGCGAGTGCAAGCCTCCAGGGAGGAAGCATGGGCCACAATCAGGACCGTGTTTCCTGTGTGAAAGAGGTAGAGAACATAGAACCACATTCCACAGATACCACCAGCTTACTTTACTGTTTATGGACTCAGCGGTCGATAATGTACAGTGTTAAGCTTCTCTGAAA
>NW_007579360.1:131129-152106 GCF_000690725.1 Stegastes partitus | reverse complement strand
TCGTCGTCGTGTCGATATTTTAACATATAACAACACTCCTATCAGTCTGCACTGTATTTTGTTGTAACTGATGAATAGCAAATGCTAGCATGCTACCACATGTGCGCTACGCAGCTGCTGTTGTGGCCATAAAACCCATATCCTGTGTTGTAAAGAAGCCTCTCTCATGAACGCTGCATGACCCTGATCTGAGCTAAGTGGCTTTAAAATGCAAGAGCAGACGATTGTGTATAATTATGGGAATAGCTATTACCATTGTAATCATGACAGATAAATTGTTTGTGACCTGCTTCAACCTCGACATAATCATCCTGTAATAACAGGGTGTGTTTGCACATCCATGTGAGAGCCTCATCTTCTGATTCCTCTTGTCCCTTCACTCTGACCTCATCCACCCCTCCTCTTCATTTTCCTGCTGACTAATACCCCCCTCCTTCACTTCCAGAGATGCTACACATGTATGCACACATGTTGGGCTTCTGCTTCTTGTCCTGCCACTGCATTGCGTGGTCCAGCCGCCTCCTTTAAACACAGAAACACTCGCTCTGTTCTCTTGTCCTGCTTTTGTCCTCTACATTTATTCACCTTCTGATTCACAGACTATATTTGGCTCATCTCTTGTTATTCTCTTGTATTTCTTGCTATCCTTCACTCTCTCTCTCTCTCTCTCCCCCGTTCTCTCTCTCCCCTCCCTCCCTCCCCCTCGTCCTCCCTCTGGTTGGCTGGTTGCAGGCAGCCCGGGCTCTGCACCTGCAGCGGGCCGGTTCCTGCGATGCTCGGTTAGCGACGGCAGCAGCAGCAGCAGCAGCAGCAGCAGGAGGAAGAGGGGAGGAGGAGGATGGCACAGGGATGGAGCTCACCCAGCTCCTCGACCGAATCAGAGCGCAGTGCGACCAGAGCAGACTCCCGGCCCCCGGCGAGAGACACCTCGGCCTGGGCGCCGTCTCAAATCCAGCCTCCGGCTCGGTCGGGCCTGGCCGAGCCGGAGCCGGAGCAGCATCCAGGACGCACAGAGGAGCTCTCAGCGAGGTACGCATCCACTCCTGCAGCTTCACTTTTATTTTCTGTGCATGTTGTCCTGGATCTGTGCCAGCCAGACACACCCTCAGGACCAACTCGGGGCTGTCCCACAGGCTGAATGATGTGCTCCAGTGAAGTTAAATGCTCAGTTTGTTGACTGTGGCTGCAGGCTGCTGCTTTCTCTGGATGATGTCAGATTCGCTGCTTTTTCAACACACAGTTAATTGCTGGTCTGTGCAAATGATCCCAAATTACAACCTAAGCATCTTCATCTGGTGATAACAGATTTGCTTTGTGCTCCTGCTGCTGCTGCTGCTTTAGCCTTTTTCAGTCTGGGGTTGCGTTTTTATCATTATTCCAGTGCTCCTGTAGCCACAGCACAATGACTTTGGTCTGACGGCGACAATAAAGTGCCTTCGCCAAGAGGCTGTGAGCTCCCACAGTGTTAGATCAGTGTCTGTCCCACTAAAGTAACAGTTACACAATAATGCTGCAGTCAGACGCCTGCATGATGTCCATAGTAATCAGGGTTGCTATCAGCCTGGGAAGATGCTGCACTGTTGTCAACCAGGGGAAAGAAACATGCAATGAGCTGGATGTGATGATGTCAGAAAATCATCTCACTGAGAGGAGCTGCTTTGTTTACTCTTGAGTCACAGTCAAAAGCCTCATGCTTGCACCAAAATCCGTCACATCCATCATCCTTTTAGGCTTTAACCCCTTGATCCCCAAGAGGCTTCTGGGCATTTTGTTTTTGCTTGTGTCACATTTTTCACTCACTGTCGGCTCATTTTTCACTGCAACATGAAGTCCTGCAGCTCTGTGGAAACGGCACAACAATGGAGAAGGAACGAAATGCTTCTGTGCAACATGACCCGAAATTATGTAAAAGGAAATATCAAAGTGGAATTTATGGAATTAACATGTTTTTCCAGCTGCACACATGTTACTGGAAAAAAGGCGGTGACTGCACATACTCCAGATATTTCACTGTTTACATGCTTTTATTTGTTTCCATGCTCGTTTCCTCTCTGCTCTGTGTAAACACTGCCTGCGGTTCAGCTGAAAAGCTCTTCGACTTTCATCACATGACTGTTTGTTGCAGCGGAGTCGAGAATTTTTTTGTTTTTTCTACCAAATCTGTTTCATGCACACGTTTCATTTTCAGGGAATTTTTAACTGAGTTTGGTTAAATATCACAATTTAAGCCTAGATGTTTTTTCAAGTTAAATCCCACATCACACATGATATGTTTAGGTAAAAAGCTGAATATCCACAGATTTTTTTTTCTGTTTTTACAGTTTCTGACTCTGATTTTTTTAAAGATAAAATCTTTTTTCAAACCGTTAAAGGTGCCACGTGGAGTTTTCTTGCAAACAAGCTCGAGTTTTGTTTATAGATGGAATTACAAAAGCACCAGCTATGCATTTCAGCCCTTTTAACATTTGCAAAGCTGTTAAAAATGGTTTCAGATCCTGAATATTTCATCCAGGTTTGCTAACTTTTAGACATCCTCTTTCCTGCCTTTGTTTGCACTTTCCTGTATTTCTAAGGAGGACTCGCTCGCGGAACAATAACGCCTCTTTGATGCGGTACGAGCCGCTAGAGCCT
Source organism: Stegastes partitus (assembly GCF_000690725.1). Classification (NCBI taxonomy): domain Eukaryota; kingdom Metazoa; phylum Chordata; class Actinopteri; family Pomacentridae; genus Stegastes; species Stegastes partitus. The sequence continues at coordinate 149,475 of NW_007579360.1, read as the reverse complement.
GCGAGGAAAACGTGCAAAAAGAGTGCAAACGTTTCAGTCCATGCTGGATTTTACCTCACTGCAAAATGAGCTACGCCTGGGGAGTCGTCTTACATGTAGGTGAGCGTATAGGCGCTGAGTAGACATCGATTAGCCATCGATTAGACACACATGCAGGCAGCGGGCCAAGCCATACCAAGCACACTGGAGCCGTTTAATTCCACCGCATTAACACGTTCTCATACCCACTGGTACAGAAAGACAATAAAACAGGGTCCGAGGATTCATTAAAGCCATCAGATAGATCTGCATTCACACTGGAGTAAAATCTGAGCAGCAAAACAACTCGGCCTCACCAAAACAGAAAACCAAATCCAAGATGGAATAATGGTCACCTGCAGCTTCTCTTGCAGCAGCTGATTTAGGATCAGACACAAGAAATAACACTTTTATATTCACTGATTCTGAATTAAAGATTAGTTTTTTGCTATTTCATAACATTTTGTACTTTAAAAAAATATTTTTAGTAAAAAATAAACCTCATATTTTATGGAATTTATCATAATTTATCCTTAAAATGAGAAAAATAAACTACAATACAAATAAAATATCTAAACATATAAAAAGGCAAAGGTAATAGCATAATAATAATTAAAAATAAACATTCAGAGACTAAGATGAGAACATCTGGAGTTAAAATATTGAGGAAAAAGGTGTCTTTGTCTCTGTTAGGAGGTTTTACATTAAATCACTTCACTGTCAATGAAAAACTTCAACAAGCTGCACCACACATAAATCCTCCACATAATAATAATCCAGTCATAAATCAGATTTTACTGGCAGTATGTCTGTATTTTTACATAAAGTAATGACTCCAAATACCTCCTCTGCCTGAGATAACAGATGGAACATTAACTCTCTTGTCTTCGGCATCTCGAGGAATCGCGCTCGACCAGGGAACTCGTTGTTATCGGCTCCGATCTGCTGACGAGATACAATCTCGACCTAAATGTTTTTACGTTTCTCCTCTTAATTAAAGATTTCTTCGCGGATAAGGAGAGCCATCTGACTTTTGACTTAAACCGAAAATAACTTGCGTAACTTCTTTTGTTTTTAACTGTCAAAATATTGTCATAACTGTGCTGAGACAGCTTCGCCGCTTCACTGCGTTTGAAGGGAGGCGAGGACGGAGGGCGTGAAGCTCCCCAACAGCTGTACGGTGCGTCGGCACAGCTTGTACAGCTGAATATACAGCCAGGTCTGGGTGTCTCTGTTTGCCTAAACTGCCCACAGCTCCACCTGTAGCTGCTGCAGTGGGAGAAAACACTGGAGGTGTGTGTGTCATCGCGTGAGGCGGTTGTGCAAGCCTGGTTTTGTTGTTTTATGCAGCATCCGAGGATTCACGGCATACTGTCAACTGCTGTTCATTTTTATTGTGTTCTTTAAAACCTGGAGCAGTGAAATAAAAGCTGTGAGAACATGAAGATGATTCCTGAAGCCCTCCCACAGCTAGACAGCCGTTACAAACCGGTGGGAACTTGATGCAGTGTTTGGGTGGAAACTGAGCCGCTGGTGGAATGAACAGATACCCATCAGGGTTATGAACTTCCTACGGCTGCTTCTGCTCAAAAAAGTCTCAGCCACGATCAAAACTCAACAAATGTTTGCTGCAAGAGTGAACGCAAGAGTCTTCATGCACTTCCAGCATCTGAGGTTATCAATGGTTTCTTTTGTTTTGGGTGGAAATGTCACCACAGCAATAAGGAAATAGTGTGTTCGCACGCTCTCTAGCTAATGTGGCTAATGTTACTGTTAGCCTTGATGCTCACAAGTCAGAGCTCAGCAGAAAATGGATTGATGATTGATTTTAACCTAAAAACAAGGACTGGGTGTGTTTTCATTTCTTCTGTTGGGCTTCAGTTCAACATAAACTCTGTCTTTCTTGCTGAAGCGTCTGCATGTTAAAACACAAAGGCTTCTGAGATTTGTGTGTCTGCATGAAGTACAAGGTACAAAAGATGATTCTGAAAGGTCGCTGCACAATGCTCTGATTTTATCTTTTAAACGATCAGAGTCGTGTTCAGACACACAGAAACTGCCTCCGGCGCTAATTTATTACCTAAATGATACAATGAGAACAATGTACAGTCGTGCAAATGGTTCAGTACGACTGTATTTAGAGCCTGCAGCGTTCTGATATGACAATATTAATGTGCAATCTCACTGAAAGATCTGCTAGCTTCTCTGCTGATCTCTGAGCTCATATAAACTACATTTTAAGACAGCTGAATTCTAAATGAAGCTGTTCTCATTTGCAGATTCTTCAGTTTCTGTTGTCAGACACCAGAACTGAAACCCAACCCTTTAAAACTACATGACAGCAGCATCAGTTCATGTCCAAGCTGCTGCTCTGAAGCTAAAATGTTGGTTTTATAACGGCGACATTATCCAATAAACATATGAGTTAAAAACGACGACTTTGCTGTGATGTATTTTCATGTCAAATGATGCTCGAAGATGCTGTGAGGTCAAATGTTTAGTCCCAGATGCAGAGAGTCTTCTTCCTGAAGGGGGCGGAGTTAGCAGCATCTAAAGCTACAGACACTGAAACACCTCGTTTAGAACAGAAGTGAAACCAGGAGTTACACAGTGACAGTGCAATTAACCATCTTTGTAGTATTTTGAGCTGAATGATTTGCTGAAAAGTGGGACAATGTGGAACCTTTAAAACATCTTGGGGTGTCCTAGAGGAAGGCAGTGGCGCCTTTGTGTAGATTCAAAGCCTTCTCGGTCTTCCTGTGTGCAGGAGGAGGCAGCCTGGGCCCAGGTGAGCCTCGGCGGCGCCGCCCTGAGGGAGGCTCGGGCCGAACTGGCCGAGGCCAGGAAGCAGTGGCACTCGCTGCAGGTGGAGATCGAGACCCTGCACGCTTTGGTAAGAACACACACTTCACCTGTCAGCACTTATCACGCTGATAACACTTCTTCTTTCCAGGGCAAGTGGCCGCTTGCATGTGTTGACTTTTTGTAAGTGATAAGAAAGAAAAGACACACATGCCAGCAGCACATTTAACATACACTGCATATGGTGGGATATTGGTGGTGTTTACCTCCTAAAGTACAAAATAAATATACTTTACATTCCTGAAAGCCGTTTTCCAAAGAACAGGACGGCCTTTTACCTTCTAGGAAGCTGCTCTTTCCTACTTATCCAGTGACTCGGTATTTACTGCTGAATGAAAACAGTGTCGAGAGACGACAAGCGAGAAAAAAACAGAAATATTTGCTTTATTTATTCATTACAACAGTTATTGTGCGGTAGGACTGCAGTTGTTAGTCTACATCATGTACACCTAATTGATGTTGGCAGTTTCAGAGGAAAATTGTTGATATTTAGCTCGTTAGCAGAGTTAGCTTGTTAGCGAATGCTAGATTTACTGGGCCTCTTGCTCCTCTTGTAAATGTCACTGATGTGACGCCACTTTTTATTTATTTATTTATTTATTTTACTTACCATTTTAAAGCCTCAAGTTCCCCAGCACCATCATGGGCTTTTTCAAACACCAGATTTGGTGAGGGAGGGTTGGATCTGATTGAAAACTACGCTGCTTTATCGTTTATTTTGCTTGACATGGGACCATAATTATACTAAGTTAGCACCACGTTGTGTTGAAGGATGCTTCAAACTAGCGATAGAAATCATAAACTTAGTGGTAAAATGTCGACTGAGGTAGCAAATCAAGTCAGAAGTGGGTTCTCATGGACTTCAGTGCAATCTGACCAGTTTTTGCAACCAGGAGTCGCCCCCTGCTGGCTGTTAGGAAGAATGCAGGTTTAAGTCACTTCCACAGTGGCTTCACTGTTCAGATCAAGAGACTGCATTCACCTTTTATCTACAATCTGTGGTTCCTACTTCCTCATTCTCCCCTGATACCTTTTGAATAATGAAGAACTCCAGTACTGTCTGTTACAATGAATAATGTGATTTATAATAAAATACAATCTCACATACTAAAGCACTGCTGCCTTCTAACATTAACAGGTGGCAATACATGTTCATGTGCACATTTTGCATTTAGTTTTGCACATTAATAGCAACACCTCCTTGTAAATTGCTATATCTATTTTATGTATTATTCTTAGTTATATTTTGAGAGTCATTTTCAAAACCCAAAACCCTGTTCTCTGTTGGATCAGGGTATCTGGTCATCTTTTTTGTTTGTGTGGTCCAACTTGTCATGCCTTATATATATATATTTTTTTTTTCATTTTTGTGCTCAAGTATTTCATATTAAAAAGTATTCTATATGTTTAGTTTGTATTAATGTACCATGCAGCCACATGTGGTTCAGAAAACATCACTTGCTGACTTCTGCATTATCTTTTTTTTTGTTAAAATGAGCTCAAAGATGGAACTTTTCATGAGCAAATAGTTTTTTTCACATTTGGACTCACCCATAGTTAGGGATGTATTTGTCTAGATTCTGAGTTTTACCTCCAATAGTTCCTGATATGTTTCAACATGCAAAAAAATGCGCTGAAAGTGACTGGCAGTTTTTAAAATCTCAAAGAGTGTTTGATATATGATGCTACAATTTTACACACATCATTGTAAATATCCGTAGTTTGTTATTAAAAAGTTTCAGGCAAACTGAGCAGATGTCCCCTTATGATTCGCGATGGACTATCCCGTCTACAAAACCCAAAAAGCAGACTTTAAGCTCTTTAGAAGCAGCAAAATACCTGACCAGTCATAATCCGTAATCCTGCGTCATTATATATATAATCCATATAACCGCTGTGCAGGAGAAAGGCCTGGAGAGCTCGCTGCAGAACACCCAGCGGCTGTACTCCAGCCAGCTGCAGGACCTCTCGCAGGTGATCGCCGGGCTGGAGGGCGAGCTGGAGCAGGTGAGGAGCGGCCTGGCCACGCAGCGCCAGCGCCACAGCCAGCTGCTCAACACCAAGATGAGGCTGGAGCGCGAGATCGCCACCTACCGGCGGCTGCTGGAGCGCGAGGAGGGCAGGTGAGGAACCGGGAGGCGTCGTGATCCAGAATGTTTTCATCTCAAACCCTGCCAGAATATTACACAGAAAAGTCAGCGTCTGACTTCTCTGACATGAGCGAGACAGACGCACGAACTGCAGCTAAGCCCAAAATAAACAAAATAATTCTTAATTGGCTCCTCTTAACTCGATCTGTCAGACGCATCATTGTCTGCGCTGGTACTTTCAATTTGGTGAAAGCCAGCCGTTCTGTAACGGATTATGTCGACTCTCCGCTAATAGAAACTGAAAATCCGCAGTAATTGCAGGTTCAGACAGACTCTGACGTTACGCCCACGCAGCGCCGTGACAACAATGACTGGAAATTGACCAGAGGTTCTTACAGAAAGTGCAAATGACTAATTAAGTGAAGATGACAAACTTTCTCCCACTGATTCACCGCCGAAAAATGCAGCTCTGTCTTTAATCAGAGGAGATGATAGAATCCAGACAGTCGACTCGTCTCCCTGTTACTTTCTGCCAGCGCCATGCTGTTTTATTAGGGAATATTCGGTTCGTTTGGCCTGGCCTTTAATTATCTTCTCCTTGGATGGTGGAGAGACTCTGAGATCCTTTGCAATTTTGCTGCATCAACCATATGATTGTCATTTTATAGCCTGAGGAAGGTAATTTGGTTTTATGGCTCTTGCTGAGGTTACAGTCGGAGCCGAGCGCTGCCTTCGCTTCATCCGACTGATGTCATTGATGCACAGAGAGAGACGCGACGTGGCATCCCAAATCTGTATTGTGTCTTTGTATTTGAGAAGGGAGGCACCTGTGAGAGCAGGACACACACACACAAACACACACACAAAAAAAGAAGAGACGAGCGAATCCTCATGCAGTGAAAAGGAGTCTCTCTTCCTGAAGCTTCTGCATGTAAAAAAACACAAAGATTTGTGTGTCCGGATGAAATAAAGGGTACAAAAGGTTGGTGCACAATGCTCTTATTTTATCTTTTGGATGTTCAGAGTCGTGTTCAGACAAAACTGCCTCTGGCACTAATTTATCACCCAAATTGTACAATAAGAAGAATCTGCAGTCGTGCAAATGGTTCAGTAAGACTGTGTTTAGGCGTTTTGAGGTGCAGGATACGACGATGTTAATGTGCGATCTCATTACAGCGTCACCTTTCAGTAATCAGATTACTTCTAGGTTGAACTGTCGAGTCGTTGCTCCTTTGTGAAATCAAAAATGAGCAGTTTAGATTTACTAGAATAAAGCTACAGGCCCCAGCGAAGGAGCGTCTGTCAGTCATTACAGAGATCCAAGTGTTTCGTCTACTTTTATTTCTCCCGACAGACTCTTCGCTGGCATGGACGATACCCGAGTCCACAAGTTTCTGGAGAGAGTGTTGTTCTTTGCTGGAGGGATTGTGTTGCTCCAGCTTTGTATTTACAACATCCCAGAGGTGTTGTACTGGATTCAAGTCACACTCAGCCAGGTCACAGTCGAAGCTCTTGTGTTATTTTGGCAGCGTGGCGGTTGTGTGCTCTCTGCTTGGCGTTGTGCAAAGGATTGGGTTCAAACGGTCGCTCTTTGGCACCGACCAGCTCTTTATTCTGGTAACTGAGGCTCATGTTGGGTCCAACTTTGTGGGAATAAGCTCCGGGAAACTAGTAAAACAGGAAAAGAAATGATTCAGCTAACTGTCAGTCAGCAGGAGGGTTGTAGTCTCGATAACGTGGTGAACTGCTCCGCAACAAGTCGGTGAAGATTCTCACATGGTTGTTCTCGTAGGTTAATCGTAGCAGCTGGACTTGCTTGAGTTCCTTGAAGACGTTCCACCTCTCATCCAAGAGGCTTCATCAGTTCTGACTGACTAGTTGGGAGTTCCAGATATCCTTAAGGAGACATTAACACCTGAGTTTCAGTTTCAGACTCACATAACGAGGAGGAGGAGCAACAAACCTCCAACTGAAACTAAACTCAGGTGTTAATTGCTCCTTAAGGATATAAGTATCTGGAAGTCCCAACTAGTCAGTCAGAACTGATGAAGCCTCTTGGATGAAGGTGGAACGTCTTCAAGGAACTCAAACAAGTCCAGTCGCTATGTTTAATCTACGAGGACAACTAGCCAACATTCTCACAAAAGCATTTTATATAAATTTTGCTGCCTCCTCTACCTCCTCTGGTTGCTACGGTGATAAACAGTGAGACGATATTGGTGTTGTATTCAGTGAACACATGATTTGGACCACACTGTCGGGTGTGTTGTGTATGACGCTGCCCTCGACAATTCTGGACTCTCTTCTACACACGAATCAAGTCGGAGGTTATTGAGCATCACAGAAGTCTTTGTCAGGGTGCTCATTGCTAGCTAAACCCCCACAACGCCTCCTCTGTTCTCTGCAGTATTAAACAGTAAGAGGCTCCACCTGGTGGGACGACCAGGTACTGCAGCTGATCTCTATAATACATGGAGCTCCTGACACACCTGACCTATTGGTGCTGTTGTGGCCATCTGTGTAATATTAGCTTGAAGGTAGAAATGCATTTTTTTATTAATGCATTGCAGAATTATTCCATTTTCAAGCATCTCCTGTGCACTGGATTGATTTTAATAACATTAATCTACTTGAAGTGTGGATCATCTGGCAGATTAGGGCTCCATGTTGGTGGATCAGAGGCTAACTTTAATTGATGGAGTTACTGTTGGAGGTGCTCTGCAAACAGAACGGGATGTTCAGGATTCTGCAGATATCTTGTGCTATATCCGTCCACTCTCCTGGACACAGCTTAGGAACAGTTAGTGCCACGGTTCAGTCTCTAAGTCGGAGCATTTCAGGAACATTCACCAGAGCTTTGGGTGTTTTCTGTGTTCAGTAGAAGGTCGACAGACAGCAGTTCATTCTGTTCGATGCTCTGCAGGTACATGGGTCGCAACGGGCAACCGCTGAGCCTGCGGCCCTGGAGGTCCTCGGTGGTGGAACCGAAGGAGAACGGGCTGGAGAACGGCTTCAGCGACCCGGCCATCACTCCGGATGAACCCAAGTCGGAGCCGCTGCCCGAAATCCCTCCGCTGCTGCCCGTGGAGAACGGCCTCCAGAAAAGCCTCCTGTACCGGCAGCAGAGCCTGGTGATACTCACAGGTAACGCTCGCATGCACGCACCGCCTCGCCGCCTCCATGACCGTCCACCGTGTTTGTCACGAGTGTCTTCCCACAGAGCCGGAGCAGGATAAAGAGCTGCCCATCGCCACCGTGAAGACTCAGGAGATTCTTCAGGGCAACGTGGTGCGAGAGAGCGCCGAGGGTCACGGCACCATCGAGTGAGTATCGATCGCCGTGACCTGCAGTCAGCACCTCGGCCCTGGCTTTCAGATGTCGGCACTTTACAGTAGCAAGCGCTAATTGCATCCCTTTAGAACATCCGCCACATAAATACACGTCGTGACTACAAAATAACACGCTTGCTCAACCTCCCACAGCCTCGTCACCCTTCAGCTGCACCTCTCAGACTCTGTTTTCATTGACTCATTAGCCCACAATGTGAGAATCACCCGTCCTGCCCTCCCAGGCGACGTCTGGTCCGCGCAAAACTGCTCTGAGGAGGAATTACCTTCACCTTTACGGGGAGTGCGTTTTCCTCGCAGGTTCCCATGAGTAACGCTGCATGGGAATTTTCCTCCTTTAATGGGCCGTGTTTGATGTGGAGCTCGCCGCCTGGTGTGCAGGCTGCAGGGCGTGGCACCTGTTATTGTTGGACCAGACATGGGCGGAATTCTTTGTTCGTGCTTCAGGTGTTGCCAGCCGCAGACGCACATCTGCGAAGCAACACAGACGCACAAGTTCTCTTCTTGCATAATGTCCAGAGCGAGTCAGCGCACTGCTGCGTCCTCACCGTTTCATTTAGGGTTCATTCATAAACTTTGCTTCACTGGTGCTTCCAGAATTAGTTTATTTTTTATTTTTTGTTCATAGTCCTTAATTATAACAATGCAGATTCCCCCGCTGTGGCATCAATAAAGGCTCAGAGCGTCTTATCTTACATAAAAGGATAATTACACTGGTTCACATGAGGCGTTGTTTTTGGCTCCAGCTGCTTTTTAATTAATCTTCCTTTGTCCTCTTTTTGTTTTGAGGGTTTAACTAGAATTAGTTTTAATGTTTATAAAAGAGCAGCGTCACATTTTTAGAGCAATTTCTGCTTTTTAGGCATAAAATAAGGAAATTTATGAACATATTTGTAAAATTTTAGCGTCTTATATCAAATATTTTCCAGGATTTTATTATTTTTTAAAGTACCAATTAACCCATGTCAAGCACATTTGTTCACACGACAGTATCTCAGCAACTATTACAGATAAAACTCACTCTAATTTCTCTTCATGTCGTTGATTCAGAATCTATAATATTGGACACATTCATTATTTTATCTCAAATCAAAACTATTTGCCTGAATTTTTTAGAGCTTAAAATATGAATATTTATAAAGATATTTGTTGCTTTTTAACTTCATATATTAAATACTTTCTCAGGTACAACATTTATTTTTTAAATTGTCTGTCAACCCACTTTCTGCACATTTTTTTGAAGTTTCAACGACAACATCTCAGGAGCTATTAAAGATAAAAGCCTGAAATTTTCACTCTAATTTCTCTTCATGTCGTTGATTCTGAATCTGTAATGTTGGACAAATGTATTATTTTATCTTAAACATTTAAAATTTTCAACAATCTCTTATTTGACCAAATATTTATAGCATAAAATATAGACATTTATAAAAGTATTTGTTAAATTTTAGCTTCATATATCGAAGACTTTACCAGATAATTTTGTATTTTTTTAAAAGTTGCCTATCGACCCACATTTCGTCGCAGACTGAAGTTTGAAAGACAATATTTCAGGAACTGTTAAAGATAAAAGTCTGGATTTTTTATTGTATTTTCTCATCACGTCACTGATTCAGAATCTGCAGTTTTGGACCAGCAGGTTGTTCCATCTCAGAGAAATCACTCGTCACATCTGAGCTAAGACCAGATGAGAAGCAGCAGGTTTTCTGGCTTTACCGTAAGTCTCTGTGTCACTTGACTGATGCTTCATTGATATCAAGCGACTCTGTTCGCCAGGCCGCTGAAATGATTTCCCCAAAACGGTCCCTGAATCTTTCCTGGATGATCGTGTCCCTGTCAGAAAGCATTGTCTGGCTGGAGACGGTCCAGCGAGGGAGGCCATCTGTCTGCGGTTATCGATCAGCCCGCCGTTGGCCAGCTGAACGTTCCCCAAACCGTTAGAAAACCCTCACGGGCCGAGCTGCGGTAGTACAGCGGCCCAGAATGAGTGTGGGCTCGTCACAGCTGCACTTCTCATTACAGTAGTGAGTGAACTGACGACTAGCGATGAGCCTGAATCGTCACCTGGCTGATGCTCCGTCGTACGCAGCCTGTTAGAACATTTCACTGAGTTCACTCTACCTGGAGCCTAAACGAATCCTAAAGAAATCTGTGGGGAGAACTGTGATCCAGATCTTGATTCTGCTCCGAGAGGTCTCGATATGATCTGTTGGCCTCGTGGCTCGGCCTGAAGCTTTTTCCACTGCTGTCAGGCCGCTAAAAAAAATAAAAATCACTCATTATTCCTTTAACCCTCTGAAGTCCAAGCAGCTTCTGGATGTTTTTTGTCACATGTTTCCTCACTGTGGGCTCATCTTTTACTCCAACATAAAGTCCTCTATGGAAACAGAACAACCAGGAGAAAGAACTCCTTCTAGAAACAAGTTGGATTTCTTTAGATATTTATTAAGCAGTGACTGGAAAAGACCTGGAATCATCGACACTTTTCAAGGTGTTAGAACAGGTAGCTCCACGTTATAAATATTTAACTTTTTATATTTTTAATTTGCTTTTTAAGACTCTGATGCACGGCGCTGCCTGATAACGACTGAGGAACAGAGCAGCAGAGCAGCGGTAGCCACAGTGGACGATCCTGTGAGCCTGAGCTCAGGACGCAAAAACCCTGATTTTCAGATACTCTTAAGTTTCAGATTCTGTCACGACAGAAGCGAAGCAAAAGTCAAGTGTACAAAGACATCCAATGGTGAAGCCGCTCGACTCGTAACTGGTGATTTGTCTGAATTTTCAGCATTTGTGTTCGAATACGTCGGTTTTTCAACTTCAACTTCTTCAGCTTTTTTACACATTTGAATACCTAATTACAGACAAATTCCAGTTCGCACTGACAACTTTTTTTACACGTTGACAAATCTCACTTCAGACACACAGATTGAGATACAGACAGACAACATCTCCATACGCATGGACAAATAGTTTTGCTGCAACAATGCCCCCATAGTCTGCAGTTCAACCAATCATTCCCAGAAATTTTATCACATGACTGAGTTGCAAATGGCTTCACAGTTGTGCCAAAGAGTGCAGATTTTTTTGTTTTTTACAGAATCTGTCTCCTGACTATTCTATATTTTTTGGCCAATATTTAGATCAGACATCGAGACTGAAGCGATTCTGCTTAAATATCACGACTTTAAACTCAGATCTGGTTCATTTCTTCTGATTTACCTCCATGACAGACGTGATTAGTTCAAGGACTGTTGAGAATTTTTTCTGTTTTTACAATTTCTGACTCTGACAAATGGTTTAAAAATACCTTCTAAACCCAGTGGAGGTTCTGGGGTTCAGAGGGTTGAAGATTCAAACAATCTCACGTGATGTATTTTGCATCTCGTGCAGGTTTGTGACTCTCTTTCTGGACTCTGCAGAATTCCCTTGTTGATGCAGTGACACAGTTAAAAATACAGTTTTGCCTCTTATGCAGAGGCAGGGTCCTGGTTTTTCTCTCTGAATGCGGCTCATCCCTCAGATCCACAACCTCACTGAGTCTCTTTACTGTCAGACTGGTTGTATCGTATCACATGTTAGAATCTGCGGCAGTTAAAGTGTCTAAATGTTCTCTCCTGCTGCCCCCTGGAGTCTCTATGAATTCACCAACCAGACAAATTAAACATGACATCAGTGAGACGTGCATGTACGAACAAACAGAACCAGTTTTTCTAAATATTCTGTGCATGAAGTAACGCCTCTGTACCGCCTCGCCGTCTGACCTCTCTCACCAGGACGGAGAAGATCGACAAGGTGATCAAGCAGTGGGAGGGCTCCTTCTTCAGGGGGAACCCCAAGCTGAGGAAGAAGTCGGTGTCGCTGCGTTTCGACCTGCACATGGCGGCGGCGGACGAAGGCTGCGCCCAGACCAAGCAGGACAGCCTCCCCGACGTGGAGGTGCGTCTCATCATGAAGAGGTCCCGCAGTATCCCGACCATCACGCCATAAACTCGGAGAGTCCAAAGCGGGGCTCGCAGAAGAAGAAGAAGACGCAGAAACGACACCTGCTCATGTTAAGATCCTCTAGTTTCACCGAACTTTGCATCACAGCTTCAGGAGAGAGAGAAAGAGGTGGCATCACAGAGGATAATAATTTATTGTGTGTTTCTGCGTCGTCACTCTAGATGAAGAAAAAAAGTCTCTTAACACCCTCGAGAGATTATTATTAATATTATCAGTAGTGACTCTGCTTAAGTGCAGCATTTAATCCTGGTTGATGCAGGTGATGAAGGAGATGAAGGCAGAAGTTTAGCTCTAAAAGCTGCTGTGAAATATTGAAGGGTGGATTTTATTTTTTTTTTTTTTGGTAGATTTCCTTCAAGGGACTGTATGAAAATTATTAGGATTTACTTTTGACACGTCTCAACAGAAAGCAGAGCTAACAAGGTTTGATTTGAAGGTCTGATTTTAAAGTTTAACACGACAGTCTTGAGGATTTTTTATTTAAATAAGTGTCTGTTAACGCTCCATCTATCAAGTCTAATTAAACCTCCTAAATATTCTTACATTCACAGTATTTCTAACCGAGAATCTGCGGCGACATTCAAATTCACTTTTTCCCGCCAGAGACAGTCGACAGGTTTATCTTTTGTGTCCTCCAATGTGTTTATTGAGCTGTTTTCAATACCAGCAGCAGAGTGACAAGGCACTGAATGTTTTTATTCCCACGCTGCTTTCTGCATGTTAGATGTTTTTTCCGGTTGTCGAGAGTTGAAAACTGTCAAGTAGGTTGTGGCAGTTGGTTGGTTTTAACTCGTTTAAAAGTGACGAACGCAGCATTTGACCCAAAGTTGAACACATTTGCTGCTGTTTTACTCTTGAGCTGAAATATGTTCAAGTTTGTGTAAAATGCGCTCTTGGCTGTTGTTGTTTACTCAGCCTGGCTCACCGGATGTAGACGGCGGGGATAATCTGGCCGTTATCTGGCCGTTTTGCAGAAGGTTTGGATTGTGCATGAAGACCGGCCTGATAATTATTATTTTTAAATGATCTATTTTAAAGACAGTTCTTGCCTCCCTGCGTGCAAATGATGCACCAAAACAATCCCCTCCCCCGTTGTTATTTCGATGGGGCACCGTTGCTGCATCCCGGGCTGAGCTCCACTCACTACGACTGGGGTTGGTTTACAGAAAAACCAACCAGCCAGAGCTTGTTTCCCCTCCTGTAGCAGAATGACAAACAGGCCAAAGACTGCTTGAACCAACCATCACGTTCTGTTTATACAAAAGCTGAAACATCGATGTAGAAGAACTGCTGCTCTCTGAGTATCAGCATCTGCACCAGGCGGTGTCGTTGGAGGTTCGTTCCGCAAAGATCTGCTGAGACTCGCACTGAGTCCTGCAGATGTTCTGCATCCAACGCATCTCCGGTTAAAGAAAGTCGTTTGGTGTCTTCAAAGAAAAATCTGGCATTTTAGAAAAGAAACACTTTGTTGGACTCACGACCTCCAGCTCACCTGTTTGTTTTTCTTGTTACAGAAAACTGCCACTTGAATGAAGGCGTCACACGAGTTCTGATACCCGCAGAAAAACATATGTTATGTTCCAATACGTCAGAAACACTTAGATGTTGTACTACATCCAGGTGGACTTTGCAGTTTGCCAGGCAGCATCCTTTTTATGGCTCGTAGACGGAGGGTTTAACGTGGTTTTAGGTTATTATGACTGAATAGTTTGTCCCGGTTATAGACAAACTGCATGAAACAGTGCAGGCAGCTGTATTGAACATAAGAAAAATGAGAAGTTATGCGATTTGAAGCTTGTGTTTTTGTTTTTTTTTTGAAAGCGAGATTCAAAAACACACTTGCAGTTACCGTGTGTTGCCATAGGTGGCGCCAAAGAGATTTCCACTTTAAAGAGCTAATTTTCTGCACATTTATCGTTTTTATTTTTGGGGCTCTGCTAGAATACGTTTACTTGCCTTAATTATTTTTTTTTTCATAATGCTGCAGCTCCTGTGTCTTTAAGCCCCGCCTCCTGAGCAGCACGGTCTGCTCTGATTGGTTAATAAAAACAGAGAGAAGCAGCTCTAGTGAGGAAACAATGTGAGGAAGCAGCTCTTCTTTGATTGAGCCAAACTAGCAGGAGTTGTGTTGCAAAATAATGTAGATTAAAAAAGAAGATGAGGAGTTTCAGACGGTTCACTTCGTGAGTTTGCAGATAATTAACATGCACAAAAAGAAAAAAAAGCAGCTGTTTGAAACTGAAGGAAAGAAGGAACCCAAAAAGCAGAACACGGGACCTTGAAGTTATTATTTGTGCACTTTTGGCTGTATTACATGAAGTATTCTGGGGAGGCTTTAAATGCCCCCCCCTGTCTTTACCATGCCGGTAATTTTCCTACAGTCCCTGAACTGAACGCTTTGCACTGCAGATTCATTCAACACTTAGAAGAACATCTGACAGACGTCCAGAGCTCCTTAGCGGCTCTGCATTTAACTCTCTCCGCGGAGAAGACGAACCTATAATCCACTAGCGTAGGCTCCGCTGTACGATGCTCACTGTGATCCCAGTAACAGCAGTGAGGCTTCCAGCTCTCACCGTGTGTCTCAGAGAACTCCCGATTCCCCGTCCGGACCAGAGGAGGGCAGCATTTGTAAATAGTTCGACACTGCAGTGTTTCTCCACTCGGGTTGTGTAACGGACTCCACCTGTTACGCCTCAGCCTGACAGTTTTTACGCTGAGTTTTTGAGTTGGCACCAAAGAATTGAGGAACGGACCGCTGAGCGTTGCATTTGGGTCCCTCAGAATATTTAAATATGTTATCTATGCAGTTCTGTGCTTTGGTTTTTGCTTTGCTTCAGGAAGCACATTCTTCACTTTGAGAGCTCTGTACCTTCAGAATGAAGCGTTTATCTAAAGATTTATCATTTAAAATAAAAATAAAAAAAAGGATACCAACCACACGCGGCCTGCTTGTGTTTTCTGTCACATGTTTACCCGGTAAACTAATTCAGATTTCCTCTCAGACACGCAACCAACCAACCGCGGTGTCTTCCTCTCGTTTGCCAGCTCGGCTTTGATGTCGCAGCCGAATATAAAACTGCTTTTCACACCTTCACGCCGTGCCTCTCTCTCGTAGACGCAAACAACGGGTTCAGCAGGTCAACATCTTTATTTCTCATCATAAACATACAAGTTGAACATACAGAGGAGCAGTCCAGTGATATAAATACATTCAGATTTCTGCTTTGAAATGAACGGACGAGTCGACGTTTCAGGTGTTTTTCTTCAAGATTCCCTCATAAATGTGTTTCAGAACGTCGGTTTGCACACACATGTGGGAGTCGCCGTGCGTGAAGATATAAAACGAGTCGAGCGCTCTCCAGTGCCTTAAACTAAACGTAAGGTGCTAACAGTTTAATCACCAACATTTTACATGAACAAGTGCTTTTCATATATATATGGTAGCGGTGCAGCATTTTTACAAGCCGGTTACATGTTGTTTTCAGTAGTGGATGAAGTTTTATGTCCGTTTCTGAAGCGAGAGCAGAAACACAACCGCTGGATGTGTCGATGTGGAGTCGAGGTGGAGCTCAGCCTGAACTGCTTCTGAATCCATCTGCTCCCGTTAATTAACCGATGGAGGACAAAGTGCTCTGAATGATGTCTCGGCTGCTGTCGTCGGGTCGGTCGACTTTTATCTTTTCTAACTTCTTCATATGTTTTGTGTGCAAAAGTTTTAATCAGTCAGATGAGTGTCGTGAACTGAGAACAAAGTCGAAGCACATGTTTGGTGGTTTGCTCTCCTTTGACAGCTGCTCAGTTCTGTGTGTCTTCACATGTTCGACATCTGACCACAGTGCAGGTCTGGCAGCTGTGCGTCAGGGTTTGTGGGTTCCTGCCGACACAGTAACCCGTGTCGGGCATTTTACTGAGAGTTCATCTACGGTTTGGCGACGGCGGCCTGAATAACGTCGCAGACTTGGCTGCTGGGCTGCAGGGGGTCGTACTCTGCGAAGACGTGGCAAACGTTCTCCATGCCGGCCTCCACGCCTTTCGCCACGAAGCCGAACATCCTGTTGGGACAAAAGATTTGGTTGATTTTGTGCAACAGTAGCTCAATAAGAAGTTTTTTTTTAGGGGGTAAAATTAGGGTTTAAATGAAGTGCAGCGTACCTCGCAGCGAAGCTTGAACCTTTCATCCACCTGTGAGAGAAATAAAGACATTAGATAATGATCCCTGCTGACACAAACAACACAAGAAACAAGCAGGACAGCGTAAAAAAAATTATTCAAACATTTTTTAAAAAGATAGCCCATAAAAAGAAGTGTTAATAAACATTCAAAAGCTGTAGAAGAAAAAAAGAAAAATAATGGCAATTATCTGAAAACTATTATTAGCTGATTTTAATAAAAATAAACACTTAAATTATTTAATTTTCCCTTTACTAGATGCCATCTGTAATTTAACAAAATGATGAAGATATTTTAAAGAATTATTTGCCATTTTTTAAGCCTTAATATGCTTTTTTTAAACCTCAAATGATGGAAAATATGTGTACATTTTTAAAGAAAATTAGAAATATTATATTTTTGCTTATTTTACAGTAAAAACAAATAAATTCTGCAATTTTATGGCCGATGATGTGAAATAACAAATTACAATCTGCAAAACTACACATTTTTCAGACAAAAACCATTGAAAAAAAGTTTTGTTGTTGTTGTTTTAAGTATATTTGGGATTTTTAATAGCTTCAGATAATATCCAGTAAATCTTTTAGAAAAACTATAATTTTTTTTGTGTTAACCCTAAAAAATCAAGCAAAAATTCTAAATAATGTCGACTGTAGAAACATAATTGTTTTCAGTGGGATTAACTTTTAAACAATTTAGTTTTATTTTACAAAATTACAGATAATATCTATCAGAAAATAAATCTTCAATTTACATGTTGACTGTATAAAAAAATGTAAATAAAGTCCACAACAATAAAAAACATTATTTTTATAGTCATTCGTTCTTTCACATTTTTTTAACTGTATTTTGTACGTCAGCTAAAATTAATGAATTTATTTATTTGACACATATTTGCTGTTATTTTCAACATTTTTATAGTTTTTCAACGTCACTGTGTTCTATTGGTGGGTTTTTTTCTAACTTTTCTTCCTCCTTGCTGCCTGATTTTCACCACATTTTGCAGATATAGTTTTTTTCTTACAGTGTGGTTAGACCTGTTCTCACCAAAGCTGACCTAATTTATGAGCTCTTTCGTCACAGAGAACATAACCGCAGTAAACCCAGTACATTTCCAACACAGATGATTCACTTCTGCACTCACAGTCTCTTATCCGGGTCCTCGCCGGCGAAGCTGAGCAGGTGAGCAGGATAATGGCGTCTGAAAAAGAGCCTGTGAAGAAATTTTTTTAAAAAAAGAGCTGCAGTGAAACCACAGATCGGCTCCAGCAGGTCGTGCACTGTACGGAAAACCTCAGCAGAAAGCCGGTGACAAGCTGTGACTTCTCTTACTTTCTCTTGATATCTGTGAGCGTGACGCCCTTCAGAGACACCTTCATGTTGACGATGGTGGGCGAGGTGGAGGCCTGCTGCAGCGTGGAGGTCACGGCCCTCTGGACCGCACACGGGCCCGTCAGCGTCTCGGTCGGGACGGCGTTCAGGTACATGAAGTTAGAGGCTGCACAAAGCACAAACACTGGGCTCAGAATGATCACTTGAAGGCATGTTAAGTGCATCATAAAACACTGATTTATTCCAACGAAGCCCCCCTGAGCTCCCTCCTGGGTCGTATTTGTCTAACTGAACCAACAGGATTTGTTTTTTTTTATTGCAGCTTTTGGAAAGAAGAGGAGAGAGTACACAGGAGGAGGAAGTGCTGCAGTGTGTTGGTTTCTCCTTTTTATTATAAGATATAAATGTATAGAGAGGAGGCATATAAGACTTTCCTTATCCTCCTGCACATCAACCATCCGTCCTCAGTGTCACTATTTAATTATTGTCATGCACGGCTCATTGTAGCAGTGAACATCT